>NW_011105672.1:0-346 GCF_000146605.3 Meleagris gallopavo | reverse complement strand
CTTGGAAGAGGTGGATGGATGCTGCTTCTCTTAAGTGCCTATATATTAATGACGCGTAGCATGGGGAATAAACAGGAAGAGCTGGAGTTCTGTGTGCGGTCGCGAGGTCATGATCTCATTGCGATCACGGAGACGTGGTGGGGACAGCTCGCATGACTGGAATGTCGTCATGGAGGGCTATGTGCTTTTTAGGAAAGATCGGCTGGCTAGGCGGGGTGGTGGAGTTGCTCTTTATGTGAGAGAGCAGCTAGAATGTATTGAAATTCACTTGGGGGAGATTGATGTAGCAGTGGAGAGCTTATGGGTGAGAATCAAGGGGCAGGCTGGTAAGGGTGACACTGTTGTG
>NW_011105671.1:0-335 GCF_000146605.3 Meleagris gallopavo | reverse complement strand
GAGGCTGCTGTCCTTTAGGAGTTCTTCTGTGGAATTTTGATTGTCACCTAGAGAAAACAAAAGTTACATGCTACTTTCTTGCAGACTGTGTTTGGTTATGTTCACTTGAGGGATGGGAGGCAGCAGCATCTCCCTGGGGTGAACCAGTGGTCGGTGTGTTGCTGCCTGGGAGCACCTCAGTTTTGGGGTCTCTCTGACTCATTGGAGGGATGGGAATGGGCACGCTTGTTTGTTGTCACCTGGAGCTCCTACAGCACATGAGCTCCCTGCCAGTCGCATGCTGGAAGCCCTGAACCATTATACACTTTGATGGTGAGTAGCATGCTTGTCATTTG
>NW_011105670.1:0-447 GCF_000146605.3 Meleagris gallopavo | reverse complement strand
ATTTTGAAGGTTGCTGTCAACTTTCCCTCTTTCCAGACTAATTCCAGCTGTTTTTTGGGGGTCTTTACAATCTTCTCCTCATATGTACCTTCTAGAGTGCTACCTGCTCAGTTGCCACAGCTTGAACAGAACCTCCTGGCCTTGCCAACTGTGCTTTTAAAAAAAAGATATAGTTTCTAGTACTCAGTCACACTCATAGTAAAAAAATACAAAAACAAAAACAAAACAAAACAAAACAAAAACACAAAACCCACGAAAAATAACCAAAGGTGACATTCAGATGTACTCTTTCATGTTTTAGTTTGTGCCTATTGCCTCTTGTCCTCTTACTGGGCACCACTGGTAACAGCCTTGCACTAACACATGTTGTCTAGAAAGGCTGAAGTCTCCACACTTGGAGATATTTAAGGACACTTGGGCATTGTCTCTTCTATTCTATCCAAGGTG
>NW_011105669.1:0-395 GCF_000146605.3 Meleagris gallopavo | reverse complement strand
AGGAAAAAGACAGGAGACCACAGTGTGGGAAAGTATAGCAACTCTGTGTACTGAAATATTCTGGATCTACAGGGAAATTTGGAGGGAATGTTCTGTGAGCAACAGTTCTGCACTGGGGACAAAGATGAGGAGAACGGTTTGGGTTTCACTCCCCATAAGCAGGGGTCCAAGGTGATGATGCTCAGCCTGCACACCCCACCATCAGCCCTCTAGTAGGGACATGCAGAACTGCCCTTCCGTATTTATACACCAGGAGGTGTGTAAACCAGAAGGTGTACTTTTCAGCTGTTTTGTCCTAAACAGATCACAGCTTGACAGCCTTTCCTGAACTCCTGAAAGAGACAAGCTGGCATATGCCAGGCTCTCTGGACCCGGCTGTTTGACGAGCACTCAAC
>NW_011105668.1:0-768 GCF_000146605.3 Meleagris gallopavo | reverse complement strand
ATCCAATCTACAACTGCATGAATATTTCAGAGTCCTCTCTCCCTTGGGCACTCGCCTTATCTCTGGAGCCTGGATATTATTTTCTGCTTTTCAGCTTTTTCGATGTATTGGAGGAAATGTCATTATTTGGACCTGTGTGGATTACAGTTGACTTTTCTAAGCCAATTTATATTGGCAAGCTGCTGTTTTTAAAACACCCTATAAATCACTCCTATGAATTTTAATAATATAATGTGGTTTCAAACATGCTCCCTTAATACGTGACACACTATTACACTGGCAACAGCTCCCCGGGTCACGAACTCCGTTCCATCGGAGCACGATGTGGGACCCTGCAGAGTGCACTGAGCTGGGAGCTCCAGGGTGCAGAGCCAAAATCCAGTCCTGTTCCTGCACACGGAGCCTCCCACTGGTCCACCAGCAGCCTGAAAAGCAGGACGGGGGTTTGGGATCTCAGGGCAATCAGTGGTCATCACAGGCAGCAGGGATACACGGAGCATCCGTCACCACCTGCAGTACCAGGGGCGTGCACTGCTGGCATCAGGGCTGAGCATTGGGTATGTGGCCACCGCCTGCAGTAAGAATCAGAATGCTTGGGTCCGTTCACCCTAACCAGACCTCCTGTTGGGGTCTGGTTGCCCCACCAGCTCAGGCTGCCCAGGCTGCCATCCATGGCCTCGGGCACCTCCAGGGAAGGGGCACTGTCTTTGTTCCAGCTGAGATGGAATAGTTTTCATCCTAGTGCCTGGTATGATGCTGTGTTTTGGG
>NW_011105667.1:0-400 GCF_000146605.3 Meleagris gallopavo | reverse complement strand
GTAAAATTTAACAAGGACAAAATAGTCATATATATATCCTGAGAATAACATTTTAAAAGCAATTATACAGACTTAATTTGAATCAGTTACATGGTAATATATTGCTGGATATGAGTAAGGTTATTAGAATCTGCTTCAAAGAGAGAAAAGAAAATAGTATTTGTCTTATAAGATGTACGGAAGTACTGGCTATAGAAGTCAATAGACACTTTCCCTCCATTAAATATATGTAGTATTATACAGAGAAGTGAATGGCACAAATATGAAATGAAAATTTGTGAAGTCTTTTTAATTTTTTTAGTGTTTTTAAAGATTTTTTATGATATGAATTTAATCATTTTTACTTCCTGTTGTTGCATTATGCAGATTTCATATAGGTAAGTTTAATGTACGTAAAATT
>NW_011105666.1:0-372 GCF_000146605.3 Meleagris gallopavo | reverse complement strand
GAATTCTGAGAATCTCACTTTAAAAAGCATGTCTACCTCATGTGGGACTGCATTTAGGAGAACTCTAAGTCAGAACCTGGTATAAAGTTCTAGGAAACAAGACAGATTCTGATCACAAGCCCATGGTACCTTTTTTTCCTCCTTTTTAAATTCTCTGCTATTATTCTAGTATACCAAAAATTTCTTAAAGTATTAGAAACTAAGTGGAAGCGGAGACAGGGAATGCCATTTTCTGTCCAAGTGCCTGTACACTCCCTGCCCAAGTTGATCCCATGATATGGGAACCCAAAGGAACATGGGTTCTTACGTACTTCATGCATGAGATACAACACCATTAAGTTAGTATTGTAAAGATTTCAGTAAAGGAATACA
>NW_011105665.1:0-489 GCF_000146605.3 Meleagris gallopavo | reverse complement strand
CTGGAAACCAATGATTTAGGTGAGCTCTTGAGCTATTAATCCTCCATGTACACACTGGTGTACTAGATGAGAATGCCATAAGTGAGTAACATCAAGGCAAAATATTTGGGAGTTATTGTGACTTCCAGTGCTTTACAGTTTCAAACCTGAATGCAGGATGTGTATGGGGCCAGTGTTCACATAGACAAGAAATACTGGAGAAGGTGAACCAAAACCCACACTGTCCTCCTGCCTCACTGGCTTTGGATGAGGAACTGTGGGCATTCCAGCAGCCTCATAAATTGTAACCAGTTGCCTTCAGGGCTTTTTGCTATCAGGCAATACATGCTCTTTGGTTTTTCTAAGCCTAGATCAAATCACATAAGGATCTAGGATAAGACTCCTTTGGATTGAGCTCAGGCTTAGAAGAAAATGTGGGATAAAACCCATACATAAATCAACTTTCTCGCTGCACTGTTTCATGTACCAAATTCTTCCGTCCAATGAAAA
>NW_011105664.1:0-504 GCF_000146605.3 Meleagris gallopavo | reverse complement strand
ACTGACAGCTTTCACCTTTACTGTTAAATAGCAAAAAGTAATGGCCTTTCAGAAATGTACAGAAAGGTTGGTAGTAGGAATTCTAAAATGATTTCCAAAAGATTAAATGCATTCCACAATTTGTGTACTGTTTGATCATTTATGATACAGATCACACCCTCCCCAAATCCTTGATGGTGTTTTTAAAGCATTGAAGTATCTTGTTTACCTGCAATACAAATTACTTGTGAGTAAAAGAATCATATTGGAAGTTAGATAAGAGAAATAGAGAATGTAGAATTTATTTGTATCTAAGTATTAATTACACAACATGCTGTTTGACTTATGGAACTACAGATGTCACATAAGAATACAGATGTCACCTCAGAAAAACTGAGGTGAGAAGGGACATCTGGTTCCATATGGCCCTCAGGAAGACCCCCAGAGCAGGGTTCCTAGGAAAACTTTGAGGAGACCGCATGACTCTATGGCAGCCTGTGCCAGTGCTCCATTAGAGTGAAAAAA
>NW_011105663.1:0-418 GCF_000146605.3 Meleagris gallopavo | reverse complement strand
CATTTAACCAGTAAAACCTTCCAGATGAGATGAGCTACCTCCTCAAAACACTGAACTCTTAGCCAAGGGACTGCAAGCTTCTCCTATCAACTCTTGTCTTCAACACAGAATAGCAGTACATACTCTATGTTCTCCATGATCTTCTCAATAACCTCCACTCTATGTCAAAACCTGGAGAGCCATCAGTTTCTTCAAGGTTTCTTCCAGAAAGTCAGGCCTTCACCTGCTTTCCTCTGGGGCAGACACAGTTATTCTGCTGGTACGAAGCCCACAAAGATCAGGCCTGGAAGTGCCATGTTGCTGGCAAAAGCATAACCCGAACTCAGATATCTATTGAACAGAGGCAGTGCAGACCACAGTGTTGCTGCAGTCAAGTCCCAGGTTCACTTAGGCTGCAGATTCCTGATGCCTTCAGGGA
>NW_011105662.1:0-756 GCF_000146605.3 Meleagris gallopavo | reverse complement strand
AAAGGATTCTAAAATTCTTCTTCTCGTTCTTATTGTCTGATTACAAGTAGAAACTCTTGCTCTACTACTGTAGTGACATGGCAGAAGCCAGTTGTCTTTCCATCTGGTGCTTTTAACAGAGTGGAATGAGTATTGGTATGAGAGTTTGGTATGAGAGTGCACAAAGGGGAGGGAACCAAGGTGATGTGTGTGCTCTCTACTCTTTTCACATGCTTGTATCCAAGCCTCAAAGCTGATGATATAAATGATGAGTATTTAATCCTGATTAATGTTTCAGAATGTGTTTTCTGAATATTTTTCCTTATAAGCACTCTCTTTGCAGTTATGTTCCTTTAATGCCTTCTCTTTGAATGATACACCAACAGCATCGTGGGTTCTGGTATTTTTACAGCGGTCCCCACCTTCGCTGCAGTTAGCTTTCTCTAGAGGAATTGAAGTCAGTGTAACAGTTTGTATTAGAAAGCAGCTGCTCTGTGAGAACTCTCACGTAGCACAGAATGACAATGTTAGCAGCGCAGCACGGAGTCCCACTATGTTAACCCAAGTGTGAATGATATGCTTCCGCAATGTTCCTTGGACAGCAAACTGACTTGCATAAACCTCAAGGTGTGGGTGCCTGATAGAAGCACAAGAGCTGGATTAACAATAGCAGTTGAGTTATCAAGCAGTGTTGCAGAGAACATACATGTGAAATGTATGGAGGGAAGGGAGTCTTGCACATGCCCTAAATTTGGATTTAATTTATACTAAATTAGG
>NW_011105661.1:0-495 GCF_000146605.3 Meleagris gallopavo | reverse complement strand
CTGGTTCGTGTGGCATCCCGGATTTTCCTGTGCAGCTTAAGTTACATAACAGGAAATTCTCAAATATGGTAAAAACTTGATTTCTCATGTTTTGGTATGTATGTTAAAGTCACTGTGGTTCCAGTTCAGACAGCGTCGCCTCGCATATGTTTGTTGTCTCATAGTAAAAAATTATGTTAATAATTTGGCTACATACATACTCCACCCATAGTTTGCATATTGTCTTCTTATGGTGAGGTTTGCCTGTTAAGTAGAAAGACAAAGTGAGCTTAGATTACAGAAGCAGAGAAGCAAAGACAGCTTAGAGGCTCAACACAGTACAGATCAGTAGAGTTTTGCTTTGAAGTTGTAATGCTGTGGGTCTTACGTGGGATGAGATACGGGTGTGAATGCTACAGACAAGTGTTTTTCCTGGGTCCATTGTTTACCTGCTGCCATGCAAGCCAGCTCTTTTTTCTCTGCCTCTGCTTTTATTGTTCATATCTATCTGCATCA
>NW_011105660.1:0-366 GCF_000146605.3 Meleagris gallopavo | reverse complement strand
CGGTTTACGGGCTGGTTCAGTCCGGTTCCGTGACTAGAAGGGCGGAGGGATCCGTGGATCCGCGCCCCCCGGAAAAGGAAAATAGTGGACCCCGAAATAATTGAAAACGGCAGCAACAATCTGCCATTTAGTAAATCTAATTTACTAATATAGTATCAGCAGAATATAAGGAGAGAGAGAGAGTGTGTGTCTGGAAGGTGGATCGGCCTCACCACAACGCTGAGATGAGAAGTGCAGTCCAGTTGAGCTGATGAAGTGCAGGCAGAGAAGCACAGGCAGAGAAGCGCAGACGGAGAAGCACAGACGGAGAAGCGCAAGCGAAGAAGAGAACATCAGGTGACCTTGCCGGGAGTTATATCTCCTCGC
>NW_011105659.1:0-466 GCF_000146605.3 Meleagris gallopavo | reverse complement strand
GGTAGAGTAGGCACAGTAGGCATTAAGCACATTATGTGGTATTCTATAGGGTTTATTTGTTGTTGCAATTTGGTTCTGTTTAGTTTCATTTGTCCAATTGAAGAAATTTTGTTTTCCACTAAGAGAAACAAAGGAGAGTTGTATGTACCCATTTGAATTGGAATGCACATGTGCACGCTCTTCAAGCACTAGTGAATATAGTACAAGAGAAATCAGATGATTTTCCCACGCATAAGTATAAAGTCCTTTTCCAGATTTAAATTTTTACACAGAGATAAAACTGTTACATTGTTTCTTAATAACAGTGATATTTTTATTAGTTCAATAATAGCTATCCAGTTATGTGGAAAATCTTTACTTGTGAATGCTCTGAAAAAAAAATAAATTATTTTTAGTTTGCTATTTTTTGCTTTGTCAGATATATTTCTGCTTCATCTTTAAATGTAATTTTCTCATTCTATTTTGA
>NW_011105658.1:0-421 GCF_000146605.3 Meleagris gallopavo | reverse complement strand
CTGCTGGGTGAGGAGAGAGGGGCTCGTGGCTCTGCACCCACCCAGGGTACCTCCTGCTATGGCCGGTGGGGGTCCTGCTGCCCACCTACCAGATCCTTCTTCCTCCTCCTCTTCCTCTTCCTGGCCTTCAGCCTCTTCGGGCGCCTCTAATGCCTCCTGCCTCGCACTGCTGTCTCCTGCAAGGCAGGCAGCAAGTCAAACCCTCCCCATGACGGGACAAGATATCACTTTCAGACCCCCTCTGTGGCTTTTCTGCCCACCACCCAGACTCCTCCCCCCTTAAAAATTCAAGGATGGACACAGCTTGCGCCCAGCCCTATATCTGCCATCAGAGAATACACACGCACAATGGGAACCCCATGGAGATGATGCCCCATTATAAGACCTCAAATGGGACAGGATAACTTCCTCCCCCCACCAG
>NW_011105657.1:0-403 GCF_000146605.3 Meleagris gallopavo | reverse complement strand
TGTCATCATAGCCCTCCTTTGGATCCTCTCTAATAGTTTTATGTTCTTCCTATACTGCGGCACCCCAAACTGCACCCAGTGCTGGAGGAGAGGCCACACAGCACAGAGCAGAGCAGGACAACCCCTCCCCTCACGTGGTGGCAATACTGGGCCCTGTACCTCCCAGGGTCTGGGTGTCCCTTTGGTATATGGGGCACACTGCTGGCTCATGTTTCACTTGCTGTCAGCCAGAACTTACGCATCTGCAGGACTGCTTTCCTGCCCCTTGTCTCCCAGTCTGTGCACTTATCCAGGGCTGCCCAATCCCAGAATCCAGCACTGCTCTTGTTCAACTTCATGTGGTAGGTGATTTCCCAGCCCTCCGATTTGCCAGGATCTCTCTTCATCATACAACCACAAACAG
>NW_011105656.1:0-669 GCF_000146605.3 Meleagris gallopavo | reverse complement strand
TCCTTACAAGGACCTGCATCGGTTCTGGGGTGAAACAAACTGGTGCGGTGCGTATGTAAGTTTATATGAGTGATTCTGTTTCATTACACTGGTGAGTTTTTTGCAGAAATGGCAAAGCCGGTGCATCCAAAGAAACTGTTTCTAATATATACCAGCATTAGAAAATTCCAAGTTACCTTTTTTTTTTTTTTAAGGTCAGGATGGCTTAAAGGCTTTGTGTGTTCCATTTGTACCATGCAAGTTGTCAAGCACCACAGCTGAACGGAAGAAAGAATGTGGGGAATCTCTGCTAAGCTTTAGTTTTACATACTTAATAGCAGACACAGGATTTGTTCAGAGTTTTATTATCGGGTGAGGAGTTAAGGTAATTACAGCAGCGAGGCAGAAGGCCAAAGATGATGAAGAAGTCTAATACCAGGAACCGTTTAGGTTAAGAGTGTACTGTAGGTTATTTTTTAAAATATACTAACCACCTACTGATGACCTCCTCCTGGGGAAATTTAAACACAATTTAATTATTGCACCTCATGTGTTAACATTTACAATAAGGGCACTGCAGTTTACACTCTAGTGCTTGCTTTTACACGGTGTGTAAAGAAAAGGGATTTGGCTGAAGTCAGTGAGACAGAAGAGGTTAAAATCAGTAGCTGGAAAATGAAAGAGCTGTAA
>NW_011105655.1:0-589 GCF_000146605.3 Meleagris gallopavo | reverse complement strand
GACTAAAGTCCTAAGTCACTTGTATCATTCATTTTAATCAGAAGTTCAAGAAGAACATGTTGTTAAGCCTCAGAAAGCGTCGTGGAATTCCATAAGAGCATGGAACAATAATACATTCCTTGGTTTTTATTCTGATGTTTCTTTGTTCTGAATTTCATGGTTATTTTTCCTTCATCTATCTATTTCGTTGCCGCTGTATCGTCTGCCTTGATAAATTTTCATTGTGTGCTGACAGTGTGTTCCCCGCTATTGAGCTGGCTGTCACAAATTTTCTCAGATATGAGGCTAACAGCTACACAGGCATGTTTTAGAAAAACAAAATTCATTGCTGGTAGGGGGGAAAAAAAAAAGCATTTTTTATCCACTATGAATTCTTTAGCAAATGTGAAACACGGACAACAGGGATTGTGTATGTTCGGGTGGCCTTAGGGACACAGTAGATGACTGGGAGAGATTTCTTTTACATTTCCTTGAATTTTCAGTTCGTTAAAGTTTGAAAAATGTTTTGTTTTGGTTGTAACACAGGTTAATATTTTCAAAGTGGTCTGATTTTTAAGCTCCGGATTTTGAATTGTACAGGAAAAGAAAA
>NW_011105654.1:0-392 GCF_000146605.3 Meleagris gallopavo | reverse complement strand
TAAAACTTCAACTCAGAATTTCCACTAAATAAATGAATCCATTATTATCTTCACCTAAGTTTTCTACTAATGAATTCTTTCAGATGCAATATTACCCCCCAAAATCAATACTTTTTTACATACAATTTCCAAAGGAGAGTCAGATACAGATTATGGTTGCCTCAAATAAAGGAAAACAATTCCTTCCCGCTATACACTCTGAATCAGGTCACAAATACCTCAGTAAAAGAACAGCATTAATCCTATAAATAAGAACTATTACCTTTTTGCTCATACAGGCCAAATTTGATCATACTCAATCATAGTAGCAATATCAGATATTTTTATGCTTTCAGGAAACTCTTACAACCGTGAGATCTCAGCCACAAAACACATTGCTAAGGATTATGTGC
>NW_011105653.1:0-561 GCF_000146605.3 Meleagris gallopavo | reverse complement strand
TCACCCAAATTAAACATAAAAAGCAGGAGATATTAGCTGTTCGTGCAGCCCTCATTTGCACAGTGTCTCCCAAGTCATTAAGCAATTAAGAAAATATCTCATCTTTCACCCCTCATCAGCCTGAAGCCTTGAATAGCATGTCCCAAATTCTGCACTGTGTAAAAAATAATTAATGAAAAGGCCTTTGATATTACATAGTGCTGTGTGTGAACCAAGGATGCAGGCCTGATGGTTCCAGCCATCTTCTGCAGCAGCCATTTCACCAGCCAGCCCAGAGCAGGAGGCAGCAGGAGCACAGCTGTGCAAGGAAGAGCCGTAGCTTCAGGTCACGTTAGGGCTGTGCTCCAACCACTGAGGCTATGCTGACATGAGCACCCAATGTTAAATCCCTACTTGTGAACACCAGGTACGCTTTAAAAAAGCAGGCTTTATCTGCTTTTTGCTACTGGGTTTATGGCATCTCTTTCCTTCTAGGTTTAGAGGTGGAAGTCCCATCGGGTGTTGCTGGTTTCCATAGGTACAGGGAACTGATGCCTTTCTATTTTATATGTTAGGTAGCAA
>NW_011105652.1:0-595 GCF_000146605.3 Meleagris gallopavo | reverse complement strand
ATTGAAAATGTAGTCAAAGGAAATGATATATAGGCTACTGAACTTGTTAATAGTGCACAGTCTTCTATACACACAAAGAGTGTTCTGCTCTTTGGAGCTCTTAAACACAACTCTAAAGCCAGTAACAAACTCAAATACAACAGTTCCACCTGCACTCTTTTACACTCTCCCTTACAGGCATCAGAGAAGAAAACTGTGACCAGGGTTATGAGTAGCAGCCTCAAAAGGAACAGAGTCATTTTGATGCATGTTCTCAATTATTCATCCAAATATGTACATACAATTCTAAGGCTTTTAGTATAACTGCAACACATATGTAGGTATTTTTATTTGTTTTTCAAACTTCTTCACAGAACTTTTTGCCCTTTCAGAGATTTTAAATCCTTATCTATACTTAACGAAGTCTCACATTACTTACTTAGGCATGCTTGTATAGTTTTAGTACATTTAAATCTTAATTTATTAAACTCATACAAATCAAAACTGCTTACCAAATACATAATCTTAGCAATCGTGTGCTGACAATGGAAATAGACAAAACAGCAACAGGCAGAAATACAGAAAGACATTGTTCCTTCACATTATTGTTGCTGTC
>NW_011105651.1:0-500 GCF_000146605.3 Meleagris gallopavo | reverse complement strand
TTTCTGCTTTACTGTTCTATTGAAGTCAGATTATTTAAACAGTGCATTAAACTGTGTAAGGTTTCTTTTGAACAGGGAACACACATTTTAGCCAGATTTCTGAAACAACTATTCTTGCATCTTAGTTTTCTGACATTCTCTTCATTGTCCAGTTTGATTCTCAGAAATTTAATTATTAGAAATCAGTGACTTTAAAGCAAATACATTCATCAATGTATTTGAAAACATGATTCAAAGCGCATAAAGATGGAGATGGAAGTTAGTTGTCAAAAATAGAAGTGAATGAAAAAGAGGTTTATCTGTCTTTGTCAGAGCTACAATATTAACAATCTCAACAGCTTCCCTGGGGATACACTGAGAGGCTGTTAGGGACTGAGAAGTTGAATGAAGATGCAAATTATTCACAGTGCTACTAAACACATAGAACAGCCAAGTGTCTGTCTCCATACATTTTTTCTCAACAGATGATAGCTTGGGCAGCCAGCTGGACTTAATCTAGA
>NW_011105650.1:0-467 GCF_000146605.3 Meleagris gallopavo | reverse complement strand
AGCACAAGGCCGTTGGTAGGAGGAATGCAGGCAGGGGGCAGGGCGGAGGGGCGGGGCCTCAGGGTGCACCCTATTGTTTTATTTATGATTTTATTCGCAATTGCAATGACAGGCCTCCTGCAAGCAGAAAACAGAGCTACATCTTTTATTCCTATTCCCCGATGCTGATCTCTTTCTTCCCTAGTTCCTCATTGGCTGAGTACTTTAGGTTCACAATCTTCTCGATACTTCACTAAATATGGAAACACTGGACAAACATAAATTTTTGCTGCATAAGCGTAAATCTGTAGTTAATTAATTAACTTATTCCATATCTGATCACTATTTTGCGGATATCTGCTTGTCCTTCTTTCCACAAAGATAAGCTTGGGAAAAAGACAGGGGAGTACCTCGGTGTCTGTCTGTCACATCCCAACCTTCTCACGGAATGAGACAGTCCGGCCTCGTGTAAAGGCCCTAATTTCTTT
>NW_011105649.1:0-470 GCF_000146605.3 Meleagris gallopavo | reverse complement strand
CCCTGACAATTTGCCTCGATGCTCTTACTGCTTTCTCTGGCTCCTGAGATATATATGTAGCAATCACAAGCTGTTGTGCTTTTTCCTGGACTGTAAAACTCCCTCCTCCCTTTCCTATTTAAGCTGTTATTTCTCTTAAGTTTAAATTAGCAGCATCTTCTACCAAACGGCTTTTAGTCTCACGCATTCCTCATTTGGGTTGGAGGGAATGTGGGAAAGAGGGGTCACAATCTCTTGATTTCTTGGTTATTTTCTTTTAAACAGAATTTGTTTGCTGTTATAGAAAGATGTTGTAATCAAAGCTGGATGTGGGACTTCAGCTTGCTGGCACGCTGGTGATTTGTTCTTCTGCTTTTTACTAAAGATTTTATAAGGCTTGGTGAATATTCTTTAATGAAGCATCTGGTTCTCTACAAGTTCTTGATGGCTGGTAAAATGTCTCCAAGGCATGGATACATTCGGCTCAGAAA
>NW_011105648.1:0-430 GCF_000146605.3 Meleagris gallopavo | reverse complement strand
ATCATAAGATCCTTGGAAACACAGTCCAAGTGTATGGAAGTTTGAGTGTAAATGCTTTTTGCAGTAGGTGCAATGAGGTTCTCATTTTTTCAGGAAGATAAGTGAGACAGTAAGGAAAACTGCTGGCTCAGGCTTCACCTCATTGTTGTGTTACCCACTCACAGGTATCGTGTCTTTGGTAACAGGGTGTAACACAGTGACTCCTGTACCAAGACTGCTGTCATAGGCCAACAAGGGCCTGTGATGCCAGGGTGAAGGCTGATATTGCAGATTACTTCCAGTCACTGGAATAGATGGAGTTTACACAGCCTTGGACATGGGGCTGTGCTTTATTTTTCTTTTTTGTTTCCTTCTTGTTACAGGGAGACCCTTCTGCCCCTGTGAAGTCACTCTGTGGAATGAAAGGTTCTGCAGCTGTGGAAGGAGGATC
>NW_011105647.1:0-500 GCF_000146605.3 Meleagris gallopavo | reverse complement strand
AATGGCAAAGATAAAGTCTTAACCAAAAATACCAATTCAAAGCTGCTGCTTTGTATAGCACACCTGCTTCTTTGGGACAGTGATATGCTACTGGAATAACTGTGACATCAGTTTGTCTTCCACAAAAGACCCTTTCTCCCTGCTCTTTTGTTTAGGTTTGAAAATCTGGTAGTATGTGAATGCAGTGCTTTTAGGATACCTAGAAGGCTACTAAGAACATTGCTCAAATAGAAACAATCCAGATCATTTTTATGATATTAACCATAGAAGCATTTGGTATGTTAACAGTATCAAAAATGCAGTGTGACTCTATAATAAGTAGAAGTTAAAACTTCTTGAGAAATTGAATTTAAATGCATTTAATTTGATTGAATTAATGTCGCACAGGAGCAGAATTTCAACACCAGCTTAAATGATTTAAAAATTATGGCTTAATTGCTATAGAGTGCTACTAATTGTTATTGATCACAATAGCAGCTCCAGGTCTCGTTGCGAAGCAC
>NW_011105646.1:0-557 GCF_000146605.3 Meleagris gallopavo | reverse complement strand
GTGAAAGATATGTCATTGACTCCATTTATTATCGTATGGCTTCTGAATAGTTTTTAATTATTCCTACCTTTGTTTATGCATACCTAGATAGAAAACTCCCTCAAATTCAAGGCTGGGTGATAAAAACCAACGGTTTCACTTGGACCCTACACATAGATCAATGTCTAATGTATATAAATGAAAGCAATAAGTTTGCAATAATTTATTTTGTCAGAAGTTACTGAAAAACAGAACAAAACAAAACATGAGAATGACCAGCAAAGCAGCCGTGATATTTTGTGTTTGTTACATGCAAAAACTTTTGCATTCATTACACACCTAACTCCTCCGCTGAAGACAGAAGAATTGCTATGTGAAGAATTTATCTGAATCAACCCCATAATTTAATCAAAATATTGAAATGTGAGCATTTTCAAAAGTAAGACTATGCAATGAGCTGCAAGTTAATTTGACTCAAGAGAAAAAAAACTGTGCTAAAAGCATACTGCTGTGGTAGAGAATGTGGAAAGGCAATTGGAGCAGAAATAGCATGACTTCAGTAAAAGAGAGATGATTTG
>NW_011105645.1:0-426 GCF_000146605.3 Meleagris gallopavo | reverse complement strand
CCTTGACTTTAAGCACAAGTACTCTCCCTCGAAGCAAGCAGAGCAACTTATGTGCATAACACTGATGTGCTCAGAAGCTTGTGGTCCTGGGCCTTACAGTAGAATGGCAATGTGGTGAACATGGTGCAAAGTGCAGGCAGGTCAGGAAGGGACCCCATTTGTATCCCCATCAAGCTGAAGGATGTTCTGGCACCCGATCCACATGTTGCCCTTGTCTGCTGGGAGTTCTCAAGTGTTCAGAACTTCCAATAGTAAGACAAAGAAGAGTCCCAGGGAGATTTGGTGAGAGGATAAGTGTCAAAAACAGTTGGTCCTACTATGGAAAATGTTCATTTCCAACTGGTAATATACTTAGATTTTATGACTGAGATTTTCAAAGATACATACAGAAACTTTTATACCTTCTGAAATTCAGTGTGAGTTGGC
>NW_011105644.1:0-494 GCF_000146605.3 Meleagris gallopavo | reverse complement strand
CTCCTCACATATGGTACAGTGTCATGTTTTTCTGAAAAGTTTATTGCTGGCATAGTCATGAGACTGCTAGGTGAATATTTACATTGGCAACAATGGACATCACTTCCTAAGAGAGTTCCCATTAGAGGAAAATAATTTTTCGAAAGCTTAATCCTTCTGGAGTGCCATCAATTTGCTGTTGTCTGTAGTCTCTAGCACAGCATTACAACAAGAATGTCCAGGATTTGAGCAAAAAGAAACTTCCCAGAAGAGTAATGATTCAGAATTAAATATTTAATCACAGACCTTGAAGTCTTACAGTTCAAAGCAGCTTTCGCATGCCACACTACACACTCTTTATGCTCCTGGAATGCACATTTTTCTAGTTGAGGACTATTGTGAAATCTGAGGAACAGCAGAGGACTTTTCATTTAGAATACAAGAGAAAAAGCTTGTACAGGAGAGAACTAGAAATTAGAAGGAAGGTCATTATATGTTTGTTTTTCTTTTTTCCC
>NW_011105643.1:0-454 GCF_000146605.3 Meleagris gallopavo | reverse complement strand
GAGCATCCCAGTGCTACTGATGTCCCTGAGTATCCCAATGCCATCAATGACCCTGAGCATCCCACTGTCATTTATATCCCAGAGAATCCAACCGAAGACTCTTGATACCCCTGAGCACCCCGATGCCATTGGTGTTCCTGAGCATCCCAGTGCTATCCATGACCCTGTTCTGCCCTCGGGATGATGGATCCCACTCGGGGGCTTGGAGCAGGGTCAGGTGCAAGCTCATCACAGCACAGCAGTGTGGTTTATCGCTCTCATTTCATCCCATTGCTGCTCTGGATTCCCTGCAGCTGCTGGGATGCTGGCCAGGCTGAGCACAGCCTGGGAAGGGGAGGCACTGGGGCTGGGAGGGAGAGAATCCTTAAGGAATTCAGACAGCAAATCACTGGGATATGAAAAGAGCTGCTGATGCCTCATTAACAACTTTGAAAAGCATCCGGTGTAAAAAACA
>NW_011105642.1:0-579 GCF_000146605.3 Meleagris gallopavo | reverse complement strand
TGCAGTTGCAAGAAAAAAAGATTTTTTTAATTAAAATCAACTGTTGCTCCCCCAGTATGAGTACATTTGAAAGGCCTTCAGAATAGAGTGATCACAAAAAGACCAGGTCTTCATTAAGGAAGAAAGCAGTGCTCCAGAGAGAAGGCTACATCAACCTGAGGGAAGAAATCAGGTGGGACCATGAGGCACATTACTCTTTGTAATTCCGTATTTGCAACTACTCTGATAATTAACAGCTTCAGGGCCCACCAGTTCTCCCCATCAGTGCTAAAACAGCTGTTTCTGTGGATCTGTGATGTGCACTTTCTGTCTGGATCCCTAGAGCAGAACAAAGGAAAGTGAAGCAGAGCCTGAAGTTGAGCCCATACGTCATCAGGAGAGCGCTTCCCACGATGGGGAGGAAGGGGAAGGAAGAGGCTCAGCTGCACAGGGAACAATTGCTCCAAGAAGGGGAAACAACATTGTTTGAGATATTTAACAAAATAGCATGTAAACCAACCGTCCGACCCCACTCCTCAAGCAAAACAAAAGGAAAACCCCAAAGGCTTTGGGAAGGCTTACACCACTGGTGCTGCATGC
>NW_011105641.1:0-572 GCF_000146605.3 Meleagris gallopavo | reverse complement strand
TCTGCAGGATGAGCACTGGCTGCAGCATTCGTACGTTCTGCCTGGGCGTGGAGCAGCGTAGGTTGGGTTAGCTGGCAATGAATGAGATTTTTCTGCTGAAGTCTGTGGCCTTCATCTGTAACCACAGAGCAGAAAGAGAATGAGCCCTTGCTGGGACAGGAATACCAAAACGTTTATAATGTCTTGTTCTAATGATGGTCCTAAAACCCCAGCACAGGTGACGGGCCACAGACAAAGCAGTGAACGTTGCTGATTTCCAGGAAAAGAGGAAGGAAAACAGCTCTTGGCATAGAGGAACACCCCACCCACGCCCAGAACCCCAGGCAGCAACGAGCGGTGCAGCAGAGCTCTGGTCTGGCTGCGTCCGGTGAGGAAGGGACGCTATCTGTACGGAGCTGGTCTGATGAGGATGAGCGAGGATTTGCAGTCCCCTTTGCACAGGCTGCCCCACGTCATGCCGCCCTTGAAATTCAGCCGCACGGAATAACAGGACGAAAACCACCACCCGCCCCCAGAGCGGGATGCACAGTTCTTCCTTGAAGCGTCCTGATCCCGATCCTCGGTGGAGAATT
>NW_011105640.1:0-633 GCF_000146605.3 Meleagris gallopavo | reverse complement strand
CCTTTGATGCTGCCATCTTACTGATTCGCAACCCTACAAGGCACTGATGGCAGAGTTCAACCGCAAATACGGGGGACACATTGGCTTTGCTGCACACGCCCACTGGAGGGGCAAAGGTGGGATTGTGCTGATCCACACGTAGCCAACCCATGGTGCTACCATGTTGGGTCTACTGGGGTGAGGAGCATCCTGTAGGCTTGTAACCAGTAGGGTTATTGTGCAACTGTATAATCATTAAGGTTGGAAAAGATCTCTAGGACCGTTGAGCCCCACCATCAACCCATCACCACTATCTCCACTTGTAGAATGTAGAATCATTAAGATTGAAGAGCTCCAAGATCACCGAGCCCAACCTGCCCTCACCATGCCTATTGTGTCCCCCAGTGCCAGATCTTCACAATTCCAGGGGATGGTGAGCCTACTTTCCTGGCAGCCTGTGCTAATCACCACTCTTTCTGAGAAGATATTTTTCCTGATTTCCAACCTGATTTCTCCCCTGACCACAGTGCAGTGTTTCAATGTCTTTCTTGTAGTGAGGAGGTTGGGTGTGAGAGAAGAAATTCTGCCTCTCACAAGCAGCTCTACAAGGCAGTGAGCCTCAATGCAGATGTCTTGGTGCACAGAGAGAAAGAA
>NW_011105639.1:0-543 GCF_000146605.3 Meleagris gallopavo | reverse complement strand
GGATGCGCCACAGCCAACAGCTGACGGGCAACGAGGGTGCTTACCGATCAGGCTCTGCCAGTTTTCCTGTCCTTCATCCGGCCTCCCAGTGTGCAACAAGAGCTTGTTGTTGCATCGCAGGTAGCGCAGCAGTTCCTCACAGTAATATGGGATGCCAGAGCTTTTCTGGATCAGGAACCTGGGCAGGAGCACAACCAACACCAAGGAAGTAAGGTGCAGCACAGTTTGGATGGGTGGTGAGTCACTCAGACCTCGCAGGCTGACCAGCCTCTTCAACATGGCTAAACCTGGCTTCTGGAAGGGGCCCAAAGCACAGAACAGCAAGCCACGGCAACAGCAAAGGGCTGACACCATCCAGACTCTGCTGCCTCGTGGCGGTTGCCCATTCTTAGCTCACACCTGCTATGGCCAGGCTTAAGGAGAGACCCATCCACCCGTTTTGGCGGGCGATTCCCAGCCGTGGTCAGCATAAGTGCAACCCCTCCGGAAGAGCTCCCCAGGCTTGGGCTTACCTTGCTAGCTCCCTGGGATGCTGCTCACTCC
>NW_011105638.1:0-437 GCF_000146605.3 Meleagris gallopavo | reverse complement strand
GTAAAATCATATATTGAATATTTTCTTGAAAGTCTTTTTAATTCAGAATATTGTGGATCTTATGATATGCTCAATGGGTAATGTTCTCTAAGCACAGATACTTTGGTCTTATGTTGTTTATATCACTGAATAAAATCACGTTTCTTCTATGTACTATGGAAAATGCAGCACTCAGACATCATATTAAGAATGTGAGAGAAAATGCAAGTGTTGGTACTTCTCTGTGTAGTCAGAAGTTTCAGTATTTCACGGTTTCTGACAAAGAAACAGATGTTTCCTTTCTCACACAGAGTTACTGTTTATTTTTTAACTAATTAGTGCATGATATATATTATTTGTGTCCAGATTCATAATTTGTACATGTAAGGGTACTGCTTCAATATTGCTGAATACAACACAACTAATCAGTTAAAACTCTTCAGAAAAGTAACATAAAA
>NW_011105637.1:0-415 GCF_000146605.3 Meleagris gallopavo | reverse complement strand
AGTATTGAAGAGCTGGTCTTTCTTTATAAGTGATTGAATTGCTTAAGATGACTCCCAAAATGTTGTCTTACCAAGGTATTGATTTTTTTTTAACTAGATATTTATCTCTATGTATGTGGGTTTTTTAACAATGGGTGGCTTAAACCTGCCTATTTCTACGCAGAAGCTGTCTCCCATTCTGTTGGTAGTATGGCATTGGACTTAAGCTTACATGTTAACCAAAGCTGTGATTTTTTTTAGAGAAGAAGGATGGAAACATTGGTCTTTCAGGCTGTTTCCATCCCTGGGCTGGTTACGTGACTGCACATAGATGTCGTGTGATGAAGAAGTGTCAAAATGAGACTGACAGTGTACGTGGGGAAACGTTGTTTTGGTTTTTGTTTGTTTGCTTTCCCAGCAACTGAGATCCATGGTT
>NW_011105636.1:0-568 GCF_000146605.3 Meleagris gallopavo | reverse complement strand
GTTGTGATGGACTGGGGAAATTCTCTGCAATTACTGGGAAAGCTGCTGACAAATTAACAAAATAGCAAAGCCGCTATTAGTCTTGGATTACCCTATTTTCTACTGTTCCACTTCCTGAAGTTCAGCAGATAAAACGGGCTTGTTACTTGATTAAATGAAAAAGGCTGAATAACAGTTAATTGCAAATATAGTTACTATAGGTACCTCTAAATAGATAAGTATAAATATGAGAGCTATTATGAAGCTTTAGAGACTTGAAATTTCTTTCCTTTTTCAGAATTTTATGAGCAGTAGATCGGTTGGGAAGAGGAAGAGTGCCTGTTTCTGAAGCACATGTAGACTCTTCATAGGGAATTGGACAGGCAGAGGTACCTTAGAAACAAAGTTTCTAAGGGCTGTAGTTTTTAAAAGTATAGAAAAATAAACACACGCACAGATTAGAAATTGCTTTGTTAGAAACTAAGTGGCTGTTTAAACAATTTTTTTATCTTTCTGGTTCCTGATA
Organism: Meleagris gallopavo; assembly: GCF_000146605.3. Classification (NCBI taxonomy): domain Eukaryota; kingdom Metazoa; phylum Chordata; class Aves; order Galliformes; family Phasianidae; genus Meleagris; species Meleagris gallopavo. The sequence continues at coordinate 63 of NW_011105636.1, read as the reverse complement.
GTAGTGTGTAATTACCTAAGCCATGTGATCCAAACTCAGAAAAGAGAAAACAGAAAGAAAACA
>NW_011105635.1:0-418 GCF_000146605.3 Meleagris gallopavo | reverse complement strand
GATCACTGTACCAGTGAGTAGTGAGATTCTGCTGACCAGCCCATGAAAAGATTACATAGATATCTTCCTAAAGCTGCTAAACCTCTGATGATTCATTGCAGCAGGCAGTAATAACTACACATGAGAGATGAAAGGATTATATCTGGTCGTTTAGGGAATGGCTAATGGAGATATGGAGATCTATAATGGAGGAGACCCTACAAGAGAATCTTTGAAACAGCCAAGCTCAGGGAAGAGAATTAGGTTAAAATATATATATATATGTTTAATCCCAGAGATGAAAGGGAATTCTAGATTTACTATGGATGTGCTTTTGCCCACCTACCACTAATTTTTTTATTAAAGGTTAGGAATCAGATCTAATTCAGGCATTTCTGTGAAGCCAGTGGACAGAAAGAAAAGTCTTCAGAATACAATT
>NW_011105634.1:0-407 GCF_000146605.3 Meleagris gallopavo | reverse complement strand
TTTTGTTTTTTTTTTTCCTTACTTGTGGATTACTGTAATACAGGGTTTTTTTTGTGTGTGCGTGGTTTTGGTTTTTCTTAACCCATTTCATTTACCAAAGGAAAATAGAAGAGGTTGGATTATGCCATTATGTCGCTTTTATAGAGGCTGGGGGAGGGAAGGGGCAATGGGCGGTGGGAGTAAAGCAGTAATTGTGAGATAGTGCACAAGCTGTTACTGATTCAATTTGCAGAAAACATTCACCTCCTCTGCCTTGGGAATGTTCATAAAGCACTGCTCGGAGCTGCCAGAGATGTCAAACTACCACGGTGCCACCAGCAACTTTGGTGAATGCAGCATCTCTGCAAGGGGCTTTGCACACCTAAAGCGTGTGGAGAGGGGCAGAATTACTGGGGGGAAGAAATAAC
>NW_011105633.1:0-475 GCF_000146605.3 Meleagris gallopavo | reverse complement strand
GAGAAAGAAGCTCTGTGACAGAAAACTCAGCTCTTATGTGGGATGATAAAACCACAGACAAATTGAAAGATGAGGCGCAGAAGAACAGATAGCATCTTCTACTAAACTAACTAACAGTAGTCATGAAAAAATGACAAGCTTCTGGGACAGGAACTTAAATAGGTCTACACATGATGACAGTGCATTTCTGTAACCTCAAGTTGGTCAGCACTTAAAACAGGAAGAGAGAACTTTGACACGGACAAGAAAAAGCATTTTTTAAATGCTAAAACACATTTGTATAGCACATGATCATTCCACACATGTAAGTGGTGATGAAGGCTTTTGGATCCACTCACAGCTGAAGCCAGACCCACACACTTGTTCCAAGGGCTGTTATACTGCAAAGCACAGGAATTTCTTACAACAGCAGTAGTGTCACAATAGAACAACTCTATGCAAAAAAAACCAAAACAACCCACAGTCACAGCAGTTA
>NW_011105632.1:0-526 GCF_000146605.3 Meleagris gallopavo | reverse complement strand
ATAGATTACTAAGCATTTACAAGATAGATCAAGCAGAACAAGAACTTCATTTGAGAAATGTTGCGCTAATGCTTCACTAGACAGATCTCACAACTGTGGAATACTAATAAATGAGGCGTTATTGGTTAAATAAAGAGTGAGTTGGAGGTGTTTGTGTCAATACCTACGTATTACAGAAAAGTACTTACACTAGAAAAGGAATTTTTTTCTAACATATTTCTCCAGATTGGCAATGCAACATACTTAAGAGACCCACGTTCTGAAAGTTTCTTGTTGACTACAGTCATTTTCTGCAGAGATGCACAAAGTCATAGAGTGGCTTAGGGTAGAAGGGACCTTATAGATCATCCAGTTCCAACTCTGGTGCAGTGCCACCAGATGAGGCTTCCCAGGGCCCCATCCTGTCTGGCCTGAACATCTTCAGGGACGGGGCATTCACAACTACCCACTGAATAAAGAATTTATTCCTAACATCTAACCTAAATTCACCCCTCTTTTGATTTATATCAATTCCCCTTATCCTACT
>NW_011105631.1:0-507 GCF_000146605.3 Meleagris gallopavo | reverse complement strand
ATCATCATAACTTCCTTTCATGATCATCCAATTCACAACTTACGATCCTTTCAGATCACTGCCAGTAAAAGTCTTACATCTCCTTTACAAGTAAGTTGAACAAAGAACGAAAAGTGTGTCCTAGATTTAAACCCAAATGGTTGCTCAAGACTCCTATGCAGTATTATTCACTGGAACAGGCTGCCTAGGGAGGTTGTGGATTCTCCTTCTCTGGAGATATTTAAGACCTGCCTGGACGCCTATCTGCATAGCCTGCTGTAGGGAGCCTGCTTTGCAGGATGGTTGGACTCAATGATCTCTGGAAGTCCCTTCTAGCCCCTACAATTCTGTGATTCTGAGATTCTGATTACAGCTCACATTTCAAACCATGAGATGATCACCCTTTTAAGAGTCAGATAAAACAAATACCTTTATCCAGCACCTCCACTTTTGGCACAGACTTAGAGATCACTGACATCACAGAGAATTCATCACTGCTTCAAAGAGTAGAGAATCTGCCCTTGAATT
>NW_011105630.1:0-581 GCF_000146605.3 Meleagris gallopavo | reverse complement strand
ATATTAACGATAGCAAGCAAAATTTATCTAGATTTTTAATTTAATTTTAAGGAAAATGTTGGAAGCAAAGGGCTAAATTTATTATTTTTTCCTTTCTCAGGAAAAGGTGGGCAAAGTAAAGGCCCACCGCTGTGTACTTACAGCATTTCAACTTCATTCAGAAAATCTGCCACATATTTTACTGCTGTTCCAATAGCCACTTTGAGCAAAAAAAGACACAGATCACCTCAATGAAGAGAAGCATATTAAAAATCCTGGAGTGGTTTTCAAGAGTATATTTAGCATATTTTCACATGTTCCACAAATCTATTTAGCACTCCAAATATTATATTAAAACTTAAATTATAATAATATAAAATAAAACAAATGAATCTGTTCTAATCAAAATATTCAAGCACATCCATTGTTCACAAGGTTTTCTTAAGCGTAATGCTTGAAAAGTTGTTCTGTTACTACAGTTCATCGTTGCTATGTAAAAGTTCTTGAAAAGAACAATTAAATTCTTTGTAATCACCAAGAACAGGCCACAAAGACTGTATGAATATACAGCACATTTATGTTGGAATTCTTCCTTACAAATG
>NW_011105629.1:0-706 GCF_000146605.3 Meleagris gallopavo | reverse complement strand
AGATGCGTGCAGAAACTGAGGACAGCAGATAGGTGCAGATGTTTTAGATGATGTTTTTGAATCCTTTGTTCAGTTAGTGTGTTGTGGGGAAGGGGTGGCAAAAGGAGCAAGTAAAGATGCAGGATAGGCAGCCAGTGTTGGCAAACAGAGAAAATGAAAGGTGTGAGGCTAGAGTTATGGGAAAAGTGATAAGTACCTGTTTAAACAGGAACTTTCCCAAAAAGCAGTAGCAAAATGGATGAAATGGGACAAGCAGCAGAAAACAAGGTATAATTTCCTGAGCTGCAGAGTGAGATCACGTGATTCTCAGCACATGGTCAGCCTGTAGAATTTGTTGCTCCATCAGGTCAGTGGGCCTTCTGCTTGGGCTGGGTTTCGGAGGATGTAATTGCTCAGCCATTAACAGCTTTGATCGTTAGGCCTGGGTGAGATGTTGGGTTGGCAGTGTGTGTCATGATGTGCTGGTTCTGCAGAGATCAGGGAAGAAGGGCTCAGTCTCCCCATCCAGCCCTTCAGATGGAGAGGAAGAGGACTTCCAATGCAATCTGCTTTTCTGATGGCTGCCCAGTGCAGAACTCTTGTCTATGCATGTCATAAGTGCAGGACAAGCTACCAGGCTGGATGGCTTATTCATTTGACCTTGAATTGCTGCTTGTAGTAAGCCAGAAATCAGATACTAAAGTCTTATTCTGTGCCTCTAGAGTAT
>NW_011105628.1:0-511 GCF_000146605.3 Meleagris gallopavo | reverse complement strand
GATATGCCAGAACACAGCATTTGGCATTGTAGTGGCATGCATGTAGCAGAAAAGTCAAATGCAGATAGTCTAAAATACTTCATGGCTATACTGTTCTGTGTGGTATTAGTGTAAGTTTTGTGCTTGCTGGCACTTTCCAACTTCTCCTGTGTAATTCCAGCCCTGAACAGATTGCCAGATTCCTCTGGAACTGCTAAAGGAGCAAAGCTATTTACAAAAAGCCTCAGCTTTTGTTCATCGTAACAACTTAATCTGGATGAAGAAGCTTTGCAATTTGAGTTTTAGATGGAAAAATGCGGGGAATGATATAGCAGTAAAATCTCAGTCTAATTTAGTACCCTAGATTTTCAAAACTACTTTTGGGAATAATTCCAGTTGATAAACAGCGTTTAAAAAAAAAAAATTCCTTTAAGCTACTGTGCTTATTTTGCCTGTGTGTTAGAATTAAAAAATGCTATTAGTGCAGAAGAAATGAACTGGAAATGTGTTTCTGAAGATATAATGACGATTT
>NW_011105627.1:0-560 GCF_000146605.3 Meleagris gallopavo | reverse complement strand
GATCCTCTTATTGTAGAATAAAACTAGTGCTACTTTGTTGTTGTGGCATTAACTATTTCATACAGGTTTTTTTTGTTTTTTTTTACTAGTGTTGAATCAAAAAAATGCTTGAAAAATTATGCTAACTTGAAAAAAAGACTTGAAGTTTCAAAATATCTACTGGATATTAATTTTTGTAACCACTGAAAAAATGAAGTACATTTATAGATATTATGATTTGGTAGAAAGATTTGCTATCTTCTGTTTTAAAATTGGAGCTCCTTGCTGATGAGAGTCTTTTCAGTAGTTTCGAGACAGGTATCTATATATAAAGGGAAGCTTCTTAAATATTTCACCTTCTAAAAAATACATCTGTTTTGCAGCTCATTAAACAATCGAAGATGATAGATGTTTCATCTAGAAAGTTAGTAACAAAGAAGAAAGATTATTTCTACCAAAGCAGTGAGCAGGAAAGCTGCCAGTGGTTGTCCGTCAAACCTGACCTGTGACTGTTACGCAAACGGACAGAGTTTGCAGTGTTTGCCTTTCAAGGTAATTTGCTTCAACAATGCTGTAAAATT
>NW_011105626.1:0-669 GCF_000146605.3 Meleagris gallopavo | reverse complement strand
TACCGCTTGCAATAATAGAAACACTAATTTGACGCAGCTATATACTTTAAAAAATATTTGAAGATTCCCTACGTTTTCCATTCCTTGCAATTCCAAACAGCAAACACGACCATCCACGCCTAAAGCTGCTTCAGTATGTTTTAAGATAGACAAATTACAGGAAATATTTAGTTCATTGCTGTTGTTACAATGGTGCCTTGTTGTCCAGTGCTTTTAGATCCGCCTCTTTCCTCTTAAAAATCCAACACAAATGTAAAAACTCCACACGTGTCGTGACAGAGGATGCTGAAGACAATCAGATTAAGGGAGCACTGTGGGAATCTGATAAACTTTTCCAGCTAATTGCAAGGCTCTCAACCAGGTAAACCAGGGACTTAACTGGCACGTATAAGGCATCCTAGGGCATTCTCTGCAGTATTTCTTGTTTGCATCTCCTGAAGCCCAATTCTTCAAATGGCTACATCAAAATCATTACATCCAACTGCTGTTGAAGTTTTCTCATATTTCCCTGTCATTTTAGGCGCACTGTGAGATAGCGCTCGATTATGTAATGAGCATCCCCAAATAAAGAAAAAATGCTACTCAAAAAAGCCTCTTTATCTTTATTGTTTCTGCTAGCGTGCCGATCATACATCCATCCCATTTAAAAACAATGAAACTATGAAAATT
>NW_011105625.1:0-745 GCF_000146605.3 Meleagris gallopavo | reverse complement strand
CCCTTTGAAGAGACAGCATCAGAAATACCCTCCTTATTGAAAGATTACTGCACTACTATGTTGCTATGTTCATTTATCATTGTAACATCACCTGAAAACCTCCAGAAGTCTAACAATAGTTTAGACTGGACAAAATCCGGACAACGCAGAAGTTATTCATAGAGAAAACACGTGTCAAACCTAAATAAGTTTTAGATCCAAAGGACAGAGCAGCAGCAAAAGTTACCAGACACAGAAAGTTTCAAGTAAATCAAAGCTGCTTTTCACCTAAATATTTTAGTCTCTGCTATGAATCAATTCTTGAAGTCAAACATTTATAGTCTCCATGTATGCAAGAAAAAAAGAAGTTAAGGACACCAAATTCCCCCAATAAAAGAAAAAAAAAATAAAATCAATATTTGAAAGTCGTTTCAAATCATAAAATTGATTTATTAGATGTTTTAACTGCAACTGGAATACTCAGAGCCTGAATGTCAACCTGTATCACATAAACACTTGCTGAAAGAAACTGCAGTAAGTATCCATTTTTCATCTCTGAAGCAATGAAGCAACATTTGCAATGTCTAATTTCTATAAATTTCATTGTGCACGTAAGGCAGATGTGCTCCTTAGCAATGATGATTTTGAACTATAACTGAATATCGCTTTTAACAATTAAGTGCCTTTCTTTTCAGTCTTTTATTGACAAACATCACAGGAGTCTTAAGAAATTTCTGCCTATAAAATACTTACTGGATGGCATCCA
>NW_011105624.1:0-587 GCF_000146605.3 Meleagris gallopavo | reverse complement strand
ACAGCGCGGAATCAGCCATGTCCCATCCTGGCGTGATGGTTGTGGTTCCAAGTGGCAAAAAATAAACCTTAAATATACTTCCCACATGTTGGCTTCAGTCTTCTCTGCTTGTCCTGTGGTGGGCAGTGTTAGGAGCTGAGACCATGGGGTTCTCTTCTCCCCAGCACCTTCCCAGATGGTTGCCGTGGAGTTATCTTTACATCTATCTGTGTCCGTGACGGGGGACAGCATGCCCGCAGGCCCAACGGCCTGGAAAAAAAGGGGCGGGGACGGGGCGGATCGATGGGTTTATAGGCCAGTTCAGCCCGTTTCTGTGACTAACGGGCACGGGGGACCCACAGACCCCACATCCCTGGGAAAGGGGAACGGAGAAGGGTAGGGAGATGGGAGATGGGCCTAAGACAAACGGCAGCGGCGATCTGAGGAGGAAAGTCCATTTCCTAAATATGGTATTGGAGTGCAAGATAACACAATCTAATACTTCACATAATCCTTGACTGCCGAGGTTAGCTGCCTCAGAGCCGTCCCGGACGGAATCGCAGCGACTCATTGCAGGGTACAGGGGGGTTTTGGTCAGTTCCTTTACC
>NW_011105623.1:0-554 GCF_000146605.3 Meleagris gallopavo | reverse complement strand
ATCTGGATTGCAAAGTAAGGCTGAGTGGGACTTTGGGTAACCATCTAGTTAGGTGGTTTCCTGGTCCATGGTAGGAGGTTGGAACTAGATGGTCTTTAAGGTCTCTTTCAACACAAATGATTCTGTGATTCTACACTACTAATGGATAATTATGGGGAAAAATAAAAATAAATAAACAAAGCAAAACAAAACTCCTTTTGAGTTTCATCTGCTATATGTGATAAAATATCTAGGTTCAGATCTTCGTTCCTGTTGCCTTCTACTGAATTCCAGTTCTTATGAGCAGTAACCCAAATTTGGATACCCTTATGAAACCAGAGTATTGATGGCTGCTACTACCTTAAAATGAACTGGGCCATATTCTGCAGTTTTATATTCACTCAGGTAAACTGTTGAAAACCTTAAATAGTGACATCAAATCAATGATGGTTGTAGAATTTCATGTATTACTTTCCATATTTGATAATAAGGAGGGATTCTGAAAGTCCTTGTAAGCACCTTGTATAGGCAATCAATTAAATTTTTGATCTGAAATAATGCAGGTATACATTTTG
>NW_011105622.1:0-315 GCF_000146605.3 Meleagris gallopavo | reverse complement strand
ACTCAACAGCAGTTCTAGGTGTTATTTCTCACGCTTTAACTACTCAATACCAGTAAGAATTTGCAGATTAGGGAGTGAAAGTATTGTTTCTTAAAAAGGAAGTCAACATCCTACATCTCCATCAAAAATAATGCTAACTCAACTCTCCTAAGAAATTAAGATGAAACGTGACATCTTCTTTCTTTGGGAGATAAAATTGCTGTCTTTCTTCCCAGTGTTTTTACTTGATGTCAGAATTTTGCACAAAACGTTTTCTAAATATTTTTATTCTGTTTTCAGTAAAAAACTCCACTTTTCAATTGCCATAAATCCACT
>NW_011105621.1:0-545 GCF_000146605.3 Meleagris gallopavo | reverse complement strand
ATAGACTTATGTGAAGGTGGTCAAACACTGGATCGGGCTTCCTGGACATGTGGTTGATGCTCCATGCCTGTCAGTGTTGACAGACATTTTGATAATGCTTTCATTAACATGTTTTTCCTTGTGGTTAGCGCTATTGGGGTCAGACAAATGAACCTGATGATATTTGCAGGTGCCTTCCAGTTCCTCTCCTCCCAATTGGCTCTGTTAGCAGGAAGACAGAGATTAACAGCATCTATTGGTATCCTCAAGTGCCCCTGATGTGACCAGAACACTTGTTGTTATGCGGGACACACAAGTCACACGAACACTCGCCTGCTCACGCACGTGTGTGGAATCATGCAAACCTCTATACCCACAGGCAGCTGCATAAATCCAGCACACAGGCTCTAGTTGTTTCACACCAATGCCCCACTAAGCATGCTGATATCTTCTGCCTTTGCTGGATTCTTCCAGCATGTGAACTGAGTGTTTTGCCCACACTGACATGTGCTGCTTGGAAATGCTTGGGTTTTTCTTCCTGCCACTCAAAAGGTGTCATTTGTGAG
>NW_011105620.1:0-659 GCF_000146605.3 Meleagris gallopavo | reverse complement strand
CTTCCTAATGTTAGATGAATTACCTATTTCGTTATGTAGGACTTATTTTGTTCTTTATTCTACTGTCATTATTCTAAGATAATTCTCTTTATAATCTAAAATTTTAATGGCAGCTAAATTGTTGGCTGTTTACAAGGGTGGTTTGTGATAGGACAAGGGTGAATGGTTTTAAACTGAGACAGGGGAGATTTAGGTAAGATATTAGGAGGAAGTTTTTCACATAGAGGATGGTGACACACTGGAACAGGTTGCCCAAGGAGGTTGTGGATGCCCCATCCCTGGAGGCATTCAAGGCCAGGCTGGATGTGGCTCTGGGCAGCCTGGTCTGGTGGTTGGCGAGCCTGCACATAGCAGGGGGGTTGAAACTGTATGATCATTGTGGTCCTTTTCAACCCAGGCCATTCTACTATTCTATGATTTTTTAGAAGGTTTTCAACAGCATTTCCCTTTGGAAACTCAGAAGTAACGAGAAGAAATCTAACTTTCTTTTAACACATAATCTCTGCCATCTGTATTGTTGGTGTTGTATATATTTTCTGTAATGCATTTATCTTTGGGAAAATAAGAAACGAGTTTCTGACATAATCACCATACAGCAACAGAACCAGAGAAAGGACACATTCAAATAATTTTATTGTATAATAAATGCATTCCCTCCG
>NW_011105619.1:0-430 GCF_000146605.3 Meleagris gallopavo | reverse complement strand
TTTTCACGTAATAACTTCGTATAGCATACATTATACGAAGTTATACTTAGTTGCTAATCAGGCTTCCTCTGAATTAAAACCACAAAAGACACATGCTGTTTACCAAATGCAAGGCGAACTTTCAGTGGAAAATCTTACTGAATCCCATCGGTAGGTTAGGAAAGCTTCTGGGGTGATGTTTTCTGGGTAGAGCTGGTTATGACACAACCTAATTTCTCCTCGTGCAGGCTTTCTGATCCAGTGTGATGAGAAAAGCAAGATGTAAGTAATTGCAAAGTGGTTTTCTATTCTGTTTATTTTCAGGGTTTACATTTGTTTTTCGACTTGCACTGTAGGATTTCTGTAGTAGCTGTAAGCATAGGCTGTACTAGCCAAGGAAGTAAAGCATGTCCAGGAATGTTTCCAAGCTCTGAAACCAACTAGCTGGTAT
>NW_011105618.1:0-322 GCF_000146605.3 Meleagris gallopavo | reverse complement strand
ACAAACAAGGTCACTAAGGCAAAACACTGATCTTTACCCAAACTGACACATTTTCATTGACCAAATGGAGGGCATATATTTTGTTATCTAATACAAATTTACTAAATAAAAAAAGCATCAAGTGGGAAAGCTTGCTGATCAGTATTTGATGTCTTTCAAAGTTGGAAACTTTTGCACCCCATGCCTGCATTCTGCTCTTAAAATAACAGTAAATCTTTCTCGTAAATCACTCCGTATTTAAAACTCTGGTATCACAACACAAATTTGACCAAATGTTTCTTTGTGTTATCCTCCTTCATTTTAATTAAGGCAGAGAGGCATT
>NW_011105617.1:0-305 GCF_000146605.3 Meleagris gallopavo | reverse complement strand
CAGCTCTGTGAGTAGTAGAACTGTGAAGTCCATAGAATGACAATGGCATGATATGGAATCTACAGAACAGCATTTTTTTGGTCATAATTTAGTTGTTAATGTCACTGCAAACAATCTCACTTAAATTTCTAGAGTACTTCGTAAGTGGCTTAGCTTAGAAGGAGGGCATTACTTCAATCAGCACTGAAGTGCATTTCTCCTTGGTCTCCTTGGAAAGCAGAAGCTATTCTGATGAAAAGATGGATGGAGATGTTTGTTGGCACTATGGGGATGGTGACACGGCATCGAGTTACTGAGTTCTCATT
>NW_011105616.1:0-347 GCF_000146605.3 Meleagris gallopavo | reverse complement strand
CAGGTTCATCAGCTCTGCCAAGCCTGCGGAGTGCAGAATTTACAAAGGCTCAGTAACAGACTGTTGTTCCGGCTGGTGAGTACCTTTCCCTACTAAAATGCGACATAGTAAAGGAAGGCATTGGTTGATTCTCCTCATAAACAGAATTCATTGCCTTACTGCAAGAAACAGCTCAATGGTATCTCGCTGTATTTCAAACATTAGAGAATGAAGTGGCAAAACTGGAGGCTTAGCACATACTGTAGGGTTATGATGACGCAAAAAAAAACTAAAAGGCTGAATTATATATATAAACTAGCCAAACAATTTTAAAACCAATGTCCTTTGGTGGAAGAAGTCCTAGTTGG
>NW_011105615.1:0-372 GCF_000146605.3 Meleagris gallopavo | reverse complement strand
CTGCCCGCTGCAAAGGAGGAGGACGCGACGCTCACCGCTCAGGCGGCAAAGTGAGCCCAGGCCCACCGTGACGGTCGGCTGGCCCTCTGCTGCAGTGACATCACAATCAGCGGGCAGCGATGTCATCGCCCACCTCACAGAGAGCTGCCCTCTGGCAGCACAGTGGGCTGCAGGCGCTGTGCTCTGTAGCCCATGGAGCAGCTGCCGCTGTGACCCAGGCTTCCCCCTTGATGCCAAGCCACGGCCTCCCAGGCCTCCCTTACTTGAGGACAGTGCCTAAGGCAGGCCGGGCCTGCTGCCGAAAGAGCAGCCGCTTCCCCCAGCACAGAGCGGCCCAGGACCGTTCCCAGGACTCCGAGAGGCCTCAGGCAC
>NW_011105614.1:0-562 GCF_000146605.3 Meleagris gallopavo | reverse complement strand
GTTTAGGGAGTGTGAAGAGAAAGCATTCAATTTTCTGACACAGATTACAACGGTGTTCCCTTCCCTGAACGAGAGCATGAGCAGGCTTGATCTTTCATTTACTGTGCACGCATATTAGAATATAGAATGAAAGTTCATATACATGCATTCCCACCACACCTCCACCCCCACACAAGATGTCCGTACATATTTGGGAACATGGAGACCTTCCTGGTGAGTCATGGTATTTGTGCTGTCTCTGTCACAGACAGATGCATCATTTAATTCCTTTTAAGTGCCATTATAAAAGTTTACCATTTTCTTTTTGTAGCTCTGTTCCCTTGGGAAGCAGTTTCAGAGCCTCCCTGCTTTGATAGCTACACATTTCCTTCTGAATTCCAGCTTCAAATAATTTAGCCTATTTATCCTTTTTGTTTGAAAGTCAAAGATTCTCTTAAGCCTAAATGGTGCCTGTCCCCCTCTGGTACTTTCCCTCTGATGTTTACAGTCTGATTTCCCAAAGGAAACGAAGATCATGGAGTCATGCTGTCTGGCTGGCAATCTTAGCTATCCTCAATTCATT
>NW_011105613.1:0-458 GCF_000146605.3 Meleagris gallopavo | reverse complement strand
CTGCAGCTACCTTCTGCCTCCTTGCTGAAGTTCAGCCTTGTGATATGTTACCCTATCTGCTCTATAATAAATACTACCCACTCTCAGCGTACCACACCACCCTTCTCATCAGTATGCTGAGGAGGTAGCAGTGAGCTTGGCCCTGAGCACTATCAGGGCAGCCCTGTTCCAGCCTGGTCCCAGGGGCAGGCAGGTGGTGGAACGTGGCTGGGCTCACTCCCTGGGAACAGCACGGGGCTTCTGACTCACACCTGACCGTCAGCATCTTCCGAGAAGAGCACACAGCTGACAGCCTCAGGGACCCAGCTGTTATCTTCCTATAGGCAGGCAGCAAGGCAACGCGTATGCACGTTTGCTTACTGTCAACGTGCTCAGGCACGCATAGTTTGGGAAGGGAATTTTCTGTAAAAGTAACAGTTAGCAAATATCTGAACAACCATGAAAGCACAAGAATCCTC
>NW_011105612.1:0-467 GCF_000146605.3 Meleagris gallopavo | reverse complement strand
CTTAGGCAGGAAGCAAAATCTGTATGGAAAACCTACATACAGATCTCTAAGTTTCCACCATTTCTACACATCACAACTGATCGTAATTTTATGAAGCTTGCATTTTAAAAGCTTTAAAATGATCCTTAGTCATTATCTTCCTGATCTAGTATTAAAAAAACCATGAAAATGAGAGCAGGCAAACTTCTTTTTGAACACAGAAGAATTAAAACCCTGACACAACCATAGCTTTAGTTTATACTTGTCACTAAGTATATGTCACCATATACTAAACATGGGGGTTTTTTTGTTCTTGCTTGATTGTTTTGGTGGTGGCAGCTTATTTGTGGGTTTTTGTTTTGCTTTGGTTTTGTTTTACTACTAATTTTACTTAGTGATATTTCAGTCAAAATATTTCACTAGAGTTTTTCTAGCTAATTCACCTCCTCTGCTCAACACCAGACATCTTAGAATGGACTATGAAAGAG
>NW_011105611.1:0-637 GCF_000146605.3 Meleagris gallopavo | reverse complement strand
CATAACCAAGTTCTCACGTTCTAAGACAAACGCACTAAATGCTTCTCTGGCACATAACTTTCTTAGGCAGGACAGGCTGTGCCTATATGTACAAACCCAAACATTCAGAATTGAGTTTAGAGGCTCTCACGAATGCCTAACACTGAATTCTGCTAGGGCATAAAGACAGACAAAATCTTTGATAAAAAAAATAAACTTCATAAACAAGAATAAAAGCTCTTCACAACACCTTCGCAATAAGTACAAGTTTCAAAGTTCACAAAAAGGATGAATTCAGCAGTCATTGGATTAAACCTTACAAGCAAAGAAAAAACTGGAATTCTGTGCTTTTTATTACCCCAGATACAGACATAAGAGGGAATTATACACATGTACAATGAACAAATCAACAATTAGCAGAGAGGCGCAGTTAGGCTGGTATTTTACAGGTTGTATAACTAGGCAGATTATCATGGTGGAAATAATCAAAAATAAACGAAAAGCTCATTTGTGTCCTAGGCTCACAGTAAAACAACTCCAAAGGGAACAACCTCCAGAAAGCGATCCTCCCCCAGCAGCAGTCAGCCCTTAAAAGGTGTCTAGCAGAGGAGGAGCTCCACCACTTCCAGTCACACAGATGAATTGCATTCACCTGTGC
>NW_011105610.1:0-399 GCF_000146605.3 Meleagris gallopavo | reverse complement strand
CCATAGGATGGGACATGTTGGATTGAAGTTCTTAGAAGAAATAAGCAGAGTCTAAGAGTGAACGGATCTTTCAAAGAGGTATTTCTGATGAGTGTGCAACTCTAAGTTACAACATCCAAATAACATCTTTACTCCAGTTCAGTGGAAGGGATGTGTGTATAAGTGGGAGAGGTAGTGGATTACCTTTAAAAGTAATAGGCTATAAGGTCATGTCTGACTATGTGGGAGCTGTCTGGGAAGTTTGTGCACGGTCAGTTTGATTCATTTCTAGTTGCTGGTCCCTTGGTAGTCTTTGAAGTTGCCATGCTAGTGTATGTCACTATCAACTTCCCATCTGGAAAGAACCATAGCATTCCTGCCAAGATCCTAAGGGAAAATCTGAGCTTCCAGGAATTTCCT
>NW_011105609.1:0-496 GCF_000146605.3 Meleagris gallopavo | reverse complement strand
TTGAGGGAAATGGCTCGTTAGGTCTTTCTGCACTGCAATGAGCCCCACAGCATATGTGGTGCCTGTGAACTTCAGGCACTGAGAGAAGCCAGCTGTAACCAACTGATGAAGGTGCAGTCAAAACGCTGTCCAGAAATATTGGAGAGTGTTGGAGTATTAATTGGTCCCTGTGGGGCCATTACCAACAAAGCCTCCCCACAGCTGTGTTACAGCAGATAACTGGAGGCCGTGATTCCAAGCAGGCAGGTGCAGGTGCTTTGAGATTGAGGCAAGCCCTTGCTTTGTCTGATGCAACAGAAGGATAGAACCATAGCTGCAACCTCTGGGAAGAGTGGTCTGTCCCTCACAGATGGCCCAAGGCTCTTGCACGGTCAGTGGGATGTGGGTGTGCAGTGTTCTGTGAGGGAAAATGATAGGACACCTACTGGCATCCCTACAGAGCTGAAAGGAGGCACGGAGGCCCCAGTGGCATGGGGACAACATGTGCCCTCCAGAG
>NW_011105608.1:0-349 GCF_000146605.3 Meleagris gallopavo | reverse complement strand
TCTCCTGAGCTTGACTTTGCTTCCTTTCCTTTCACCAGTCATGTCTTATTATTGTCACTAATTAACACTCTCTGACATTCACAGGATTTGCCAGTTCCCACATGCCAGTGAGGATCGTGCTCTGGCTCGCTGTTGGCGTCCTTGGAGAAGTCAGTGCTCTCAGCAGGTACATTTGCAGTCAGTGCTCTCAGCAGGTACATTTGCAGTGCTCACCACTCTTGCTGTATGTGACCGTGGGTGCAACACTTGCAGGATTAGTATCTGGTGTCAGAAGCATGAAGGTGTGCTGAGGATGTGCACTCTTCCAGCAGTGGGGTCTGGCCCTGTGCAGGACCACCTGCATTGACTT
>NW_011105607.1:0-448 GCF_000146605.3 Meleagris gallopavo | reverse complement strand
GAACAAACCCAACCTTACATAAAAGCAGTGTTTTGAGCAAAGCTCTGCGATGATTACTGAGCAAACAAGTTCCCCGATTAGAATGGCAGAGAGGCTAAATTGCACTTTACAGGGGAATGGCACAGAAGGGCTTTCTGCTAAGTTATACTTAAATTGCAGCCGTTGCTAAAGCAAAGAGCTCACAGTTTATGCATGGAGTTAAATTATGCATCCAGCAGGCAGGACGTTTATGGAAAAAAATAAATAAATAAAGGGAAGTCAATACATTACTGAACTGCCACCACCTTTTGAAAGGACAAAAATAACTGTAGTGGTAGGGCATCAAAAATGAGCCACAAACATCCATTATTCACCACTGTCCGGTATTCCTGAGAGAAGCAGCTCAGCTCTTAAGCACCTCTGGAGTCGTCAACAATGTTAAAATTGTAAAGTAATTGTATGCATCTCT
>NW_011105606.1:0-333 GCF_000146605.3 Meleagris gallopavo | reverse complement strand
AAGTGTGGTTCTGACTGTGATTTCTTTCCTGTTTCTCCCAGCTGCTTTACCCAAGATCCTTGCTTCGCTTTCTTCCAGTCCCTTTCCCTCACACAGGCTGTAACAAAGTGTCTGCCATGCTGGGTTAGTAAATGCCTGCCCTTTTCACCCTTCAGACCCGGTGGCACTTGGCATGAGATGCAAGAAGGGCTTTTAGTGATAGACGGTGTGAAAGAGACAGTGTATTTTTCTTTGAAACACCCATTTGTTCACTGTTGCTTCATTCTTCCCTATGCAGGACACAGCTTTGCTGGTGCAGTGACCCCTCAGGAAGAGGAGGAACTTCGCCGCCTC
>NW_011105605.1:0-684 GCF_000146605.3 Meleagris gallopavo | reverse complement strand
CTTAAAGCAATTTCATTTGGGGCATCTGTCTTCACCCTTAGACTACCAGCAGTCACCACCTAGCTTTCCCTAGGAGAGTAAACAGTCAGTAAAGAATTTCTATGTGAGATTCCTCAAGTCCTGCTCCTCTTCTGATGGAAGAGAAATAAAGTTCCTGTCACATTTTCCACCTTTTATGGAAACGATTTCCTTAAACAACCTCCGACTACCACTCATTGTCATCGCTCCATACCTAGTCATGAGATCTGACTTACTTTCACTATATATTCCCACATCCAACTCTAAAGTATTAATTAAAGAACTTGTGAGAAAAGTGGCAAACTTAATATTATAAAATTGTAAAACAGTACATGTAAGAAGATGTCGTAGAAGAGAAATATGAACTTAACTTGTTGAAATGCATGTCTGTGAGTAAACCAGGCTGGATGAATTCCCTTGTCAGAAAACACAAGACTATTGTTTTCAATTGTTATGGTCCAAATTTTCTGAGTGAAGTGCTTTGAAGCTAGATGGCTCTTTAGAGTACAGGTGTTATCAATAAGTTGTTTCCTCCCTCTTTTATCCAAAACCAGAATTCTTATCATCAGGTCAGCATTTACCCTAGTCAGCATTCTGGGACTCAAGGTTATACTTAACTATTTTACCTGACAATGGTGTGATTTTTTTTTTTTTTTAATACGTTTA
>NW_011105604.1:0-361 GCF_000146605.3 Meleagris gallopavo | reverse complement strand
TTTGGATCTGCTCAAGACATCAACAGCTACTGATTCTTCTAGTTTAAATACAGAAATCAAACTTGGTAATAACAGTGATATGGTTACTTATCTTAGATGAAAATAAATAAATAAATACAGAGAGTCACAGGTGGAAAAAGTAAATATCCTTGTTTGTAAATATCCGTGTAATGCCTGGAGGTCCAGCAAGGGACCTCAGATCTGATGTCTTCACAGATCCTTCACCTTTCCCTTTCTTCTCTTTTAGAATTAATCTTCCAAAGAAAATGAAGAACTAACTGCAGCTTGTTTTAGAGCTTCAAAGCCCTTGGTAAGAACTAAGAGAGTTTCCTTTCAGAACTGAAGTCCTAATGCTAAGATT
>NW_011105603.1:0-501 GCF_000146605.3 Meleagris gallopavo | reverse complement strand
CACATTCTTTTTTCCTTTGATTTTCTTGGGGGTGAGGACATCTGGTATATCTTTTTATTGAAATGCAGAGTATTTTAAGATACACTCTAGTGTGTTCAGTGAGCTCCTGGATGAGAGGTGTCTGTAGTAAGAAAGAAGAAAGGTGTTAAATAATTCAGAGATCATTGATCTTTCTCTGATTACTTAGCTGTCATTGTCACTTGGGTTTTAAGGAAGACCACACTCCCTCATTGTTTTGTAATTGTATGAGTAAGTGATTCTGCAGCACTTTCCCTGTGTAGTACTTGTAGTAACCTGTTGGCCCTTCGTAGGCCGAGATTTTACTTAGCTCATGAACATCCGCTATTTCTCCCAGTATTTCAACTTTTCACTCACGGCCCAGGTCACTCAGTGATAGTTTTGTTTATGTTTGTAAGTAAATTTTTGTTTGTCTTTTTCTTTTCTTCTTCTTCTTCTTCTTTTTTTTCCTTCAGAGCTGAAGATAACTTACTTAGAGAGGTG
>NW_011105602.1:0-438 GCF_000146605.3 Meleagris gallopavo | reverse complement strand
GCAAGTGCAGCACATGACAGAAGAGCTGCTGTGCCCATAAACACTAAGAAATCCCCTCCACCCCTGCAAAACAGAAAACTGATTGCAAGGAGGGATTCCTGCGTGCTGCATGGGTTTGGATTTTTGCTTTAAAGGGAGTTTGTATTTTTGTAAGGTTTTTTTCCCCCATGTTGTGGAGATAAAAGGGACATTAATAGGTGTGACCCTCTCACCTCCTTGCTGAGTGCTGCCTTCCCAACTATTAACTCGATGTGAAGGGAGTGCTGTGCAGATCTCCATCCCACTTCTCCTCCAGCTCTGAGTTGTGCCCCTCTGAGTTCTGCATCCAGACCTACCTGAGGCCTTCTGCGTCCACACCCATCCGAGTTCTGCATCTATACCCTACAACAGGGCTGTCTGTACCCTACAGCAGTCCTCAAGACAGCCACAGCTGCAGAG
>NW_011105601.1:0-838 GCF_000146605.3 Meleagris gallopavo | reverse complement strand
TCCAAACATGATCTGAAGAAGAGGGGAAAGCTGAAAAGCAGTTAAATGGTGCCCAGATCAAAATAACCCACTTCTGCTCCAAGTTGTGGCAACTTGAACAAAGCCCTGGGCCCCTTCTTAAGCTATCTCATAACAAAACTTGCATGGGGACATTGTTCTTGCCCATCCCACCCCATATATAGGAGTTGAGTTCACCTGAGCCTCCTCTATTCTGCTATACCAGCAATTGACTGCACTCAGATTTGGCAGGATAAAAGACCCCCCACAAGTGTCTATGGGACAGATTCAGGATGAAAACTGGGCATATTTCCCTCTGCTCTTGTAACACTGCTAAGTCTCAAGTCTCTAATTCTCTGGCAAAATCACGTGTGAAGAGGTAGGAAGATGATACATGGCTATGGGAGTTCATTCTGCAGGGCTAGCCTCACATAAAGACAACTCTCCTGACTCCAAAACCATCACAAGATCTTCCTTCTTGCCCCAAATAATAGAACCATGGAAACATAGGATCATGCAGTCATACAGCCATAGCATCACAGTATGCGTTGGGTTGGAGGAGCCATTAAAGCCCATGTAGTCCCAACACCTCCGCCATGGGCTGCTTGCCCCCCACCACATCACATATCACACCCATCCAACCTTCAACGCCCCCAGGGATGGGACAGTCACAGGTACTCTGGGCAGCCCGTGCCAATGCTATCTGTCCTATTTCCTCCTAACGCCTCACCTGAATCTCCCCTCAATTAGTTTAAAGCCATTCCCTCTTCTTCTATCACTGTCAGAACATGACAAAAATGGTCTCCTTCATGTTGATCAGCTCCCTTTATGTCCTGGAAAG
>NW_011105600.1:0-590 GCF_000146605.3 Meleagris gallopavo | reverse complement strand
GTTGAAGGTCTGCGTGTTTTCGACAAGGAAGGCAACGGCACAGTCATGGGGGCTGAACTCCGCCATGTACTGGCCACACTGGGTAAGGGGTTGTCACATCTGTGAACACAAACAATTGCTGCTGTTTGAAGGTATGAGAGAGGGAGGAAGAACGTTTTAACTAGCTTAGAGAGATAGGAGGATGCTAGCCAAGACTCTGGGAAAACTGATGCAAAGCAACAGAAAGATCAAAAGTTATACTTCTAAATTCAAATTAGGTACTAAAATGGTCCACTGAGAGACAGAGAGAAAAGGCTGAAAACTCTAGTGACCTAAAGCACACAGATAAAGGATTTGTTGCATAGTTCTTCACTCTATAAGTGACTAGGAGCCCTATGTCTACATGCACATGCAGAACTTGTAAAGGAAGTTAAAATGCATAAATCTTAGCTCAGCAGCAGATGATCTTGTTATTGCCTCAGAAAAGAAAGAAAACATTAGGAAAAGCTGCAGGATTTCGCCTCAGCTGCGTGTCTGCTTAAGAACTAACCAGGCTGCCTCCATTCTCCAGGTGAGAAGATGACAGAAGAGGAAGTAGAGGAACTGATGAA
>NW_011105599.1:0-497 GCF_000146605.3 Meleagris gallopavo | reverse complement strand
GTTACTTACATAGCTATTTATTTTAGAAAAGTAGTTGTTTCTAAATAACATATGAAAATGAAGCAAAAATGGGACAGAATCATGTTTGGAAAGAAAGCTAATGAGAAGATGGCCTTTGACAAGTAAGAAGTTATGATTTAGCTTTACCTATGTCTAACTGGGTTCAGAAAAATAGGAAGGGTGAATGTGGACATTTCCCAGGAACTCATTCTAAGATCACCTGATAAGTTTCAAACGCTCAACTTCCTTGAACGTAATTTGTTTTGATAGCAATTTAAGGTATATAGATGAACATTTTCAAGAATAGGACTAACCATATGGAAAACTACAGAATTTAGGATTCGTGCATTTTCTTGCTCATGAAATTCTAAGCTTGTTTGAGCTTTCAACTAAACGTTGCTTGTGACTGCAGTTGGCATGGGTTTAGTGATGAGGAAGCCCCCATCTTTTGATTCTTTCAAAAAAATCCCTATACATTTATTTATTTATATTCTTTA
>NW_011105598.1:0-1160 GCF_000146605.3 Meleagris gallopavo | reverse complement strand
TTTGGGCTCACAGACCAGTGTTGACTCATTCTTTCCTTCTGCTCTTCCATCTGTCAATACCTGTGTGGTGTTGGCACGTCCTACTCTCAGATAATCAGCTGGCAGGGACTGTTCTTTGTGGCTGTGCGACACCTAGGGCAGCCAGCAGCCAAGGAATCCACAGCTAAAATGAAGCAATCAGTAACAGTCAATTGCGTACCTACCATCAAAAATTGATTTGTCACTTTTTATTTTTTATTTCTTACTGGAGAAGCTTTCAGTTCCCTTAGGAGTTTATTCTAAAATAGGCAAAAGTAGTTTGTCCAGTATGTTTGATGTCACCTATTGTAGAGTAATGGAGCATGAAGTTAGGTTGTTTCTCCTTTCATACACACATTGTCTTTGAGTTCTTAAAATAGAGGAGGCAGAAAGCTGTTAATAGCTAGAAGCTTCATGTACTTCAAGTGAGAAATATTGTCCTGGATGAAGGAAAAAACACTTGTTCTAGGGTTGGTAACAGAAGGTACTTCACTACGAATAAACTGTGCTGGAGGTGGTTTTTTTTTCCCCGATGTTCTCTGGACAACAATTGAGACTTGTTCAAAAACTGAATTCTTTTGAAAATACAAAATCAAGAATATCTGTCTCATAGTCATAGAGATTCATTAGCGAGTAAATGCCTTATTTGTTTTGTAAACCTGTATTTAAAAACATGCCTATTGTTGTGGAGTGTGATTGTTCAGTTGCTGTTTTTACAGGATTCTGTGAAGCCAGTGACACCTTTCTTAGTATAGAAAATCTGGTAAGTGGGAGTTAGGTGTAGAAACAAAATATGTGTTTACTTAAAATTAGAAGACACAGCGCTGAAAAAGTTTTGTAATGCCTTAACCTAACTTGCGTCTCTTTGTCAGCTAAATGTTTGCAGCTCCTGTGTCATGTTACTACCTCACCGATTTGTGTGTTGAAAAATACTGATTTAGAAACTAAATTAAGTTACAGCTGGACATAAGTTAGGATGAATAGAATGAATCATCTTTTGCACATCTTCTTAAGTGTAATTTACCTCTTTTGTGCTACAAAACAGCAGACAGTAGCACAGAAACATTTAATATTACCTGATTTTGCTGCTTACCATTAGCCACTTTCAGTAGTGCTGATGTTACTGAGTTCATTCTCAGCTG
>NW_011105597.1:0-467 GCF_000146605.3 Meleagris gallopavo | reverse complement strand
TAACAATAAAAATGTATTTTGTTTCCTATTTTGATGTTTCAAGTGCCTATAAAGTAGTAATACTGACAAATAACCAGAAATCATAAATTTGAAGGCTTGTGACTGATAATAGCTTTTTCAGTTCACAGACTTGTATGGTGGAAAGTGACAAAATCAGTCCTGGAGCGTCTCAAAGTGGATATTATCCAGGCTCCT
Source organism: Meleagris gallopavo (assembly GCF_000146605.3). Classification (NCBI taxonomy): domain Eukaryota; kingdom Metazoa; phylum Chordata; class Aves; order Galliformes; family Phasianidae; genus Meleagris; species Meleagris gallopavo. Next base: position 272 of record NW_011105597.1, on the reverse strand, counting down.
GCAGCAATCAGATATCAGCTGCTGGTCTGATTGTTTAGTCCTTGGAACAACATTGTCTTTAGTTGAGTGAGTCTCCCCAACCCAGAGTTTCACTGAATGCTTGCAACCTAGCTGACACCTGGTTCTGTGTGACCTCGCATATGAACAATCCACTACTATAGAACAATTTAAACTATGTATGAATAATCTCCTAAATAATCCTAGCTACAAAGACTGTTGTATGTGACCATTTCTGCATTCTTCAGAAACAATTTATCATTTGCAAGTATCTT
>NW_011105596.1:0-306 GCF_000146605.3 Meleagris gallopavo | reverse complement strand
CGGGGCTTCTGACTTTCTTTTCATTTGGAGCATGTCCTCACGCTTTCTTGTGGATACTGCTGTCAAACCAAATTGTCTCATCTCTTTGTCATATACAGCAAGCTGCCCAAATAGAAAGGTTTTATCTTGCTGGTGCTGTCTAAACATGCAGAAGAGGCTGGAGAAGGCATCCTACAAGTAGCCAGTCCTTCCTGGTCTTCTGTCCTCAACAGGTTGAGGATGGCATGATGTTCTGAAAAGGTTCAGAATGCTTTCAATTGTGAAACCCCAACTAACTCATGTTCTTTCCTGATTGCGTTACTCACT
>NW_011105595.1:0-398 GCF_000146605.3 Meleagris gallopavo | reverse complement strand
TATCTGCTTTTACCAAAAGGTCTTTGCAAACAGTGAGGCATGTAACCAGAAAAGTCAATGCAGGCTGGTGAGTTTTTGGCTGAAAGGGTGAGGTGAACTCCTATCTGCTCCTGGGTATTAGTGATAATTCAGTTTTGCCAGTAATAAACAGCAGAATGTCGGTAACCTCAGCTGTTTTTGAGCTGCTCACAGGTCACAGTAAGAGAAGTTGTGTTCTTGCATAAATGGAGAAGGAAAAAAAAACAAACCTTATCCTAATTAATCAGTAGCCTGAATCCCATTCGAGTTAGCTGATGAGACAGCACTGGCTGCAGGAGCAGCTCCAGACCAAGGCTGGGTAAACATTTAAGATTCTTTCTTTTTTTCCCCTTGTTCTCTCTGATAGTATTTCCTTCTTC
>NW_011105594.1:0-466 GCF_000146605.3 Meleagris gallopavo | reverse complement strand
TGAGTTGGCTCAGCTGCTCGGGAAAGAAAGGCCCCCAACGTGTCTGTTATCCTCGTGCAACAAGTTGTGCCTATCCTTGCTGCCCATCCAGCTACTGCTGCCTCTCAGCCAGGCCACTTTAGGAAGAACTCAAGAGGAACAAGCTTAGAGGTGACAAAAGAAGTGCACGTTATGAAACAGTGCAGTTTACTCAAGGAAACATGAAGCAATTGTACGGAGGCTGCTTGAAAAACCGAAGAGTGAATTACGTGTTTTGTTGTTGTTTTTTTTCGTTGTTGTTCTCTTTGGTTTTTACCTCTCAGAAAAGCAGAGTACGGTTAACCTAGTTAGTGGTTTTGACCACTGACTCTAGTTAAGTTAGAATGATGGATGAACACTTTTGGAGCCTCTTTTGTGAACCTTCTACCTTGGTGTAAAGGCTGCAGTGCTTGTGGTATCACTCTGGGGCAGGCACATCCCAACTGTC
>NW_011105593.1:0-316 GCF_000146605.3 Meleagris gallopavo | reverse complement strand
CCACCAGGTACAGCAGTGTCACATGCCTTTCCATACTGGAGTCACGATAGGAGTATACTTCAATGGAGGTGTGAAAAATATGTTAGGCTGTTTGAGCCAGCAGGGAATGTAAGGAGGTGTGTGAAAAGATTCCAGGAAGGAATAGAACTTCTGCTCTCACAGATCACAACTTCAGTTGTTGTTGCTTTTTTAAAAAATATATATATTTACACAAACATACGCATGGATTGAAACTTTTTCCAAGTAACATCAAATTAGCAGGAAGGTTCTTGCTTGCTGCCTAGTTTAAAACTTCTGTAGGAGAATCTGGGCAGTT
>NW_011105592.1:0-566 GCF_000146605.3 Meleagris gallopavo | reverse complement strand
CCTGTCACCTGTCACCAGTGAGAAGAGACCAAACCCCGCTCTTGCTGTAAGCACCTCTCAGGTATTGGAAGAGAGCAATAAGGTCTCCCCTCAGCCTCCTTTTTCCCAGACTAAACAGCCCCAGTTCCCTCAGTCTCTCCTCATAGGGCATATTCTCCAAGCCCTTCACAAGCCTTGATGCCCTTCTTTGGACCTGCTCCAGCACCTCAATGTCCTTTCTGTATCGAGGTGCCCACAACAGCACAGTACTCGAGGTGAGGCCTCACCATGGCAAAGCTACCCGTTGGTTCTTCTATTTACTAAACGATACCATTTATGTGTCACTGGTATTTCTGTTTCAAACCACACACTAACTGATGGAAAGTGAAAAGCGGAGAGAGCAAAAAGGCCCCCGAAGAGCCTAAATAAACCTTTTCGCTCTAAGGTCTGGGTCTCCAGCTCCCAGCTCCTTTCAGTTTACTGACTTCCAAAACCAGGCAGCCCAATGACACGATGGGCTCCGCAGCCCTCCTACCCCCAACACGTCTCTCCTCCACCTGCAGAGCGCCGCCGAGCCCGCAGCGCGG
>NW_011105591.1:0-426 GCF_000146605.3 Meleagris gallopavo | reverse complement strand
TTGACTGAACACACGTACACAATTTAAGGTACAATCCTCTCCTGAATGAGGCACGTTGTATTTTTCCACACGTTAAAATCATAAAAAAAAAAATAAGTATTTTGCCAATATTATAATTTCTGTATAGGTCGCTTTTTTTTTCTCCCCTTGTATTAAAGTACAGCTCAAACTCAATCAAGTACAGCTTGAGTACAGCTCAAGTCAATCAAAAAATTACTCAAAGACAAAAAAAGAAATCACTAGATTCAATTTGGACAACACGGAATCAGATATTTTGACAACTTCAGAACTAGAATTGAATGATAATAGATTCATAGGAGCAGTCTGCATTTGTCAAAATCAGCATTCTCTGATCAGATGGCAGAAAAATTCCCCACAGCTGTAGGTTACGCCATGCTGTAGCTGTCCTGGAGCTATGAGGAAGTT
>NW_011105590.1:0-486 GCF_000146605.3 Meleagris gallopavo | reverse complement strand
AATGATACTGCTGTTACCTAGTCATTGATTTACAACCTTCTGACCAGTGACTGCTGGCCTCCTTCTACTTTGCTGTGAGTTTGGATGCTAATCTCTTCAGAACCTACCAGTTTTCTCTGCATTATGAACAGAGCAGGCCTTTGAGGTATTTCCCTCAAGACATTAAGTATGAATTTTAAGTACTGAATAGTACTTAAAACTATATACTTTCATCCATTCCCTTGGAAATGAAGACCAACCTGAATTATAAATTAGCATATGTCTATGTAGCAATATTATGCAATAAGCATATGTCTATGTAGTGATATTATGCAATAAACAATGCAGAATTTATTTTATAATTTAATTCTTCTTTTTGATTTGCAGAGAAGAGCAAATTCAAAAACTGTTGTAAAAGTAACAAGCCTGATTTCAGCAGCTTAGAAGCTGTTCAGTGGTAACTCTGGTGATCATAATCTATGCTGTTTTGCTGTAAGCCTATATATG
>NW_011105589.1:0-493 GCF_000146605.3 Meleagris gallopavo | reverse complement strand
TTAAAATGCCAAGGCTTAAATATTTCCTGTTCCTGTTTTGTCTCTTGGAATTATGATGCCTTTCCAGCACCAGGAATTAGTATTTAGTATCTTGGCTATTTAACTGAGGTTAAAGTGAAGGTTTGTAGAAATCATCTGTACATTCATACTGTACAAACAGATCTCTTCAGAAATATCGTGAAGAGGACCAGCAGCAGAATCATGGAAGGAAATCTTTTACTGTGCTGCATGTAGGGAAGATGCCTTATCTTGAATAGGCTTTGTAATTTAAAAAAAGGATTATACATCCAAGTAGGAGCAGTACCAAGCAATTAATGAAATTACTCCTCTGGGAGGGCTCAGTGTACAGTCTTAAATATGTTGAAAATTAGCCACAACCCCTTAGGAGTTTACTTGGAACAAAAGCCAAATTTAAATCCTGAAGTTAATACAATAATGTGAAATAAATCTTGAGACCAGTGGACCGAAAGTTCCCTCAACTCTTCTTTTTTTT
>NW_011105588.1:0-416 GCF_000146605.3 Meleagris gallopavo | reverse complement strand
GGAGATGAGGTTGGTCAAGCACGACGTGCCTTTCATGAATCTGTGCTGGCTGGGTCTGATCCCTTGGATGCCATGCACATGCTGCGTGATCTCACCCAATATGATATGCTCCATATCTTTCCCTGGTACTGATGTCAGGCTGACAGGCTGTAGTTCCCCAGATCCTCCTTATCGCCCTTCTTGTAGATGGGGGTAACATTGGTACGCCTCCTATGCCATGGGACCTCCTCAGATAACCAGAGTGCTGATAGATGGCAGAAAACTGCTCGGCAATAACCCCCGCCAGCTCCCTCAGCACCCAATGGTGGAGCCCATCTGGTCCCACTGTCCTGTGACAGTCCAGATGGAGTAGGAGCTCTCTGTCTCCACCTGAATCACATGGGGTGTATTCTGCATAGCATCCCAGACTTCCAGAT
>NW_011105587.1:0-555 GCF_000146605.3 Meleagris gallopavo | reverse complement strand
TGGGGGATTAAGCACTAGAACCAGTAAATTTAAATCTTTTTTAAAAAATAAAGGTAAAATATTTCAGAAGATCTGTGAGATATGAATATCTGCAGAATGATTATTAGCCTTTCAGTATTTTCTGTCATTGAGACAATAATATTTTCATCTGTATAGAGGAAGTAAAGCTCCACTTACGTTATAGTTTTACAGTTTTAATTGTAAGAGTTCATAAATCAGAAAATTGTATGTATTATTTCATGCTGTAAAGGAAACTTTTGCTGCCTAAAGCCTATTAATAAAGTTGGATAGAGACAATGGGGCATTTTTTCTGCTCAAGAGAATGCTGTATTTTTATTTCTTTTCTCCTTGCAATGGCATCTCTTCATAAGAAGTGATATTGTGGGTACAATGAAGTAATAGAGTAGTAAAATCAAACAGATCATGTTCTTCATTAACATAATGAGGTTTACTGTTTTGCTTTCAATTGTCCCTGCAGTGTCCAGTTTGTAAATGGTGATTTTCAGTGAAATATTTATGACACCTTGTTTAGAGCTTTTAGTTTTTATTACATCA
>NW_011105586.1:0-485 GCF_000146605.3 Meleagris gallopavo | reverse complement strand
CAACACTTCTGCTTCAGGCAATATTGTTTTAATCTGAAAATTTAAGGTTTTAATCTTGAGATGTCTCAAAACATCTGCACTCTTCAGTGTAGCAACTTACAGTGTGGTTTGTTGCTGTTTATTTGTTTGGATTTTATTTTTCCTCTTAAATCTTGCTGAGAAGTATTTGTAACACGCTCTGCTTTGTATTCAAGTTTCTAATGACAGGGAATTTTCAGTGTGGGCTATTCAGCATTCAGAGGTGCTAATGTACACTGAAGATAAGAAGGTGATCCAGGATAGTCAGCATGGTTTCACCAAGAGCAGCTTGTGCCTGACCAATCTGGTGGCTTTCTATGACAGAGTGAAAGTATCGGTGGACCAAAGAAAGGCAGTTGATGTCACCTGGTCTTGTGCAAGGTCTTTGACATGGCCCTGCACCATATCCTTATCTCTAAACTGGAGAGATAGGGATTTGAAGTCTGGAGACTGTTCAGTGGATAAAG
>NW_011105585.1:0-819 GCF_000146605.3 Meleagris gallopavo | reverse complement strand
ATTTGCCTGACTTTGATGAGAATTCTTCTTCCTTCTCTGTCACTGTAGTGAGAAATCACAGGAAATTTCTTCATCAGGGATAGGAAGAGGCTTTATGCTTCAAGTTTTAATATCTCTGCACTTATGAAATATGTTACAACTTGGGCGCTTCTCTTGAGAAGCCCTAGAAAGGAGCAGAAGTGGTTTCAGATGCAGCAGGAGAGCTAAATCGACAGTGTTAAAAAAGTAATCTGTGTAAACTGTTTTACAACTGAAGAGTTATGCAAAGCCATATCTTAACTTGGCATCCTGCCCCAAACTGTGCATCCATAAAGTACCACAACCCTGGCTTGACACATTTTATAGTACATTTCAGCTTTGAGAAAAGTAAACTAGTTGTTAAAATACCTCTGTAGGTCCTGTGACTGGTCCCATCAGCCTGTGGACCAGTGGACCTATGAGGCTATCTCAGAGGTATGTAGGAGTAGAAGTCTCATGGGTCGTGTGCTTCCTGGCATTTGTACTATCAGTGAGGAGTTCTTGCTGTTCACAATTACAAAGATGTAAAGGGGCGTTACCCACTACCTGCCATGTAGTTTTCCAGGTGGTTGCATGGAACTGAGGTGACAGTTGTATGAAACTGCTACACAGCCTGGTATATAGGGTTTTGGGGTTGCAACTGTAAGTCATGTGAACAGTGACAAAGAAAACTGATCTTGTACATGGTGTGTAGTTTCTGGCATCTTTATTTTTAGTGTCAAAATCAGAATTCCCTCAGTGGTACATTTGTACTTCTATGCACATCAAATCCTTATGGGCAAAACATACCAGAGCAAGATC
>NW_011105584.1:0-564 GCF_000146605.3 Meleagris gallopavo | reverse complement strand
GGGGGAAACAGTTCTACAATGTCTGAACAAGATGTGGAGAAAAGATCTGGAAGTGAATAATAATGCAGCTCATTACCACCTAGCACTTATAAGATGCCCGCTGTGCATCCTCATTTTAAGGTACTTTAGGTCAAGAACTTAAGACATACGCTTCCCTGGTGAAGAACTGAAGCCCTAAATAACATTACTGGGCTGATATGTTTACCCTCCCTCCCAAGTTTAAATTTGACTCCAGTACCAATAATGTAAGAAAGGACAAGTTATCTTTGTCTAATCAGTTTGTGCAATCAGAAATTTAGTTTTGTAGAAATATTAGTTGTCACCCTTAGTTTCAGATGCAGTAATGTGAAAATCACATCCTACCCCAGCCACATCAGGCCTTTTTCAAGGCTTGCCTTCTTTTGATAAAGGTCTCCTTAAAATTTTGAAGAGATTTTCCTTCTTAAACAATAAAAAAAAGAAATAGTTTTAACTATTTACTTTCCTCTAGTATTTGACAATGGTCATACTTTTATATGCAACATATCAATGTGAAATTGCTACATACATACATGCAGTTATTGT
>NW_011105583.1:0-923 GCF_000146605.3 Meleagris gallopavo | reverse complement strand
GCCTGTGGCTGCCCGCGGGGCCGAGGGACCGCTGCCGGGGCTTGGTGTGCCCTCAGGCTTCCTTGTGCTGCACTGAGGGCCTGGGGAGCACGAACCTGTGGGACGGGAGTGCTGCTCCTTCTTTTGGAGTGTAACGGTACCGCCGAGAGCAGAGACTTTTCTTTACCCGGTGTCTGGGGGGAGATGTGCGATGCCTCGAAGCGAAGCATTCCACCGCGGAAGCGCTCTGCCTTGCCTTTGGTGTTTTGTGTGACTCTCTCTTGGTGTGGTGGTTGCAGATGCTTTTGTGCGTCGGAGATTTCTTCAGTTCCACTTCTGATGCTGAATGGGCAGAGTATCGTTCGGGGGCTAAGAAAGGTAAGGAAGGAGCTGTCACTCCTCATAGCAAATGCATTGGCGTGCTGGCAGGCAACCCACTTAACCGTGTCCTTAAATCTTGTTTGGCTGTGCGAGCTCTCCACACAAAGCTGTCCCATTTGCTGTGAGGGCTCTGCACATGCATCCTCATATAGCTGGACTGTGGGAACTGAAACTTCAAGCACAAGTCTGGTGTCACCCTAGAGACAATGTAGGCCATGGATCATTCAGGGGCATCATTTAGAGGATGCACCTTAAAGTATCTGGTGATGAGAAAAGCATTTTGCTTAAACAACAGGGGGGCCTTTTTCTGAAGGAAATTTTCTTGTTTGTGTTTATGGCTCCTTCACACGCTGAGAAGGAGGGATGTTGGAATGGCTGTGATTCCTGGTACATGCGGATGACATGTACTTCATGTACTTTATACCATACTGATTGTTTTCTTCTTCAGCTCCAATTCCAACCTTCGTGCTCGGCGCTAACAACCAAGAGACCATGCACTGTTTTCCACATGTCACTGGCTGCGAATTAGCTGAAAACATCACTTACTTAGGTAATGCACTTAC
>NW_011105582.1:0-652 GCF_000146605.3 Meleagris gallopavo | reverse complement strand
CTAGCAAGATTCAAAATAAGATGGCAGATCTGGTACATTGGTGCAGCTGAGCACATTCAGTGGTGAAGTCAATACTGATGGACAAGCTTTTTCAGGACAGAGTAAAAGAACCTAGCACAGTTTAGTAGATATTGGATGGGATTTGACCAGCAATCCATCCAGCCCCTCCTTCCCTTGTCCCTGCAGTGAGCTGTAAAGGTGTGACCAAAGCAGGTCACAAACTACCTGACACTCAATCCTTAACAAGTCTGAAACCTGATCTTGACAGACTCAGGAGATTTACATCATCTTTCCAGAAAAGGAAAGGGCTCTGATGTCCCACACTGATTGATGGCAGAGCTCTTCCACATAACAGTACTTACTGTGATGTTGATCGTCTCGTACAGGCCTTGACATCTGGCTGTCCCTCCCAGAACAGCTTGTGCTACTGAAATAAGGAGGTCTGAATGGATATCTGCTCCATTTCTTCTGAACACTGAACTTTTTTGAACCTAAAAGGCAGGCAGTTCCACAACACAGTGAGCAGAACAATACAAGGTTAACAAGGTAAACTGCTTTGAAAGATCTCAGCAGAAAACATACCAGAAAGCAGTAGTCATATTCTTAATGTCCATGGTAATGACTAAGAAGTTTAGCTTAATGTTCAGTCTTT
>NW_011105581.1:0-789 GCF_000146605.3 Meleagris gallopavo | reverse complement strand
GCCAAGTAAACAGACAAGCACCTTTAAAGCCTAAACTTCCATTCATGCTTCCTTCGCATGCTACTAAACTTTGGTTGGAAGTTAAGGATTCAACAGCTACAACACAGATCTTAAGAAGTGGCATAATATAGGTAATTAGGTAATCCTACCTAACATGAAACTCTGAAAATTCCTCATGCTCTTAATCCTTATGTTTTATGTCCAAAAAAATCAGAATTTTACCATTTATGTTGGTCACTTGACTTCTCAACTTTCATGGTTTCTTTCTTGCTGCCTCTACAGCTACAAGCAAGAACAAGACTAGGTTGACTAACTTGAGGTATTACTACCATGCAGCAAGCAATTATGAACAACTTAACTGCTCTGTTTCTCAGTGCATGAAGCAGCAAGGCTGAGCAGAACTACTGAGAGCTGAGAGGGAAGAAATCTCTTGCTAGTGCTTAAGGGACTGCCAATTTAGCAGTTCCCTCTTTTGAAGAATGAAAAGTGAAAATCCATGTAATAGTGAAGAGGGTATGAGAGAATAGATTAAAGGGCCGAACACAGAATCATAGAATCATTTAAGCTTGAAGAGACCCTGAAGTACAACCATCAACCTAACACTATCATGCCCACCACTAAGTCACATCCCTAACTACAAGGTGTCTACTAGATTAGAAGATAAAAGCTTGAACATTCCTTTCCTCAGAAAGCAGATACATGGAGCTAGTCAGTAATTCTCTCTGAAAACAATCACTGAGAGAGGACAAGCCCAGAAAGAGCAAGCAAGCATGGGAGTAACTAAAAAGG
>NW_011105580.1:0-782 GCF_000146605.3 Meleagris gallopavo | reverse complement strand
TAAATGTACTGCAAGGTGGAAGAGATCAGTTTTCTAAGAAGTCACGTCATGGTGCTTTTGGAGAAAAATTGTTTAACTGAGGCATCAAAGGGGAATGATTTAAGGGAAAGGTTATGATGTCCTTCTTTTCTTCAGGGTCATCAGCTTTGCACCATTTAAGTAATTCTTCTATTTCCTTCACTTTGTAGCTCTGAACTTGCCAGATGTTTTTGGGTTAGTGGTCCTCCCTCTTGAGCTGAAGCTTCGGATTTTTAGACTTCTGGATGTCCGTTCACTCATCTCTCTGTCTGCTGTTTGCCGTGATCTTTATGCAGCTTCAAATGATCAGCTTCTGTGGAGGTTTATGTATCTGCGAGATTTCAGAGGTAATGGTGATACACGTTTCCTTCAATTTCTTTCTCACGTGAACAGGAGTAATTATGTCTTACATTTTGATAAGAGGTTTCTCAGGTAACCACTCCTGATTTTCAAATACTGCCATCAAATAGTCATTAACCAGTACCATTGGACTAGATGTAATTCAGGTGGGTATTCTGTTTTCTGTCATGAAAAATAGTAAAAGTTGTCTGAGCCATTTCTCATGGACCATATAGTTCTGCCCATCGTGTGGTACAAACTTTTGTTGTTTTCATCTGTTTCTCTTGCTACTTAGATGCACTTGCTATTGCAGCTAGTTGAGAGTGGAGAAAAGGGATATTCCTGCTAGAATTCCTCACAAGAGACTGAAGAAATAAGGTGGTAAAGAGAAGTGCTGTTACAAGTCAAAGATGGGAATAATATTC
>NW_011105579.1:0-724 GCF_000146605.3 Meleagris gallopavo | reverse complement strand
TTCTGTACAACCAGATTCAGAAACTGCAAGGCCAGAAAATAGAATTAAATATCTCTGCAACACACATTTGCTGGATTGAAGTTTGCAAATTCATGTTATTGGGATACTTCTTGACAGAGAGCTCAAGGAGAGATCAAACCTACGTAGCCCTTGTAATAGTATGTTTCTCAGTAACTGCTAAAAGAGAAAGATGTGGGTAACACAGGGATCTGCTTCACTGGAAGCATGGTAAGTGTGCTCCAAAGTGAAAATACTGCCAAAAAAGGTATAGAACTAGAAATAGTCAAATAGTAATACCTTTTCCTGACATTTATATGGATATTTAAAATACTGACAGAGATTCATATGCCATAAACAGAAGCCTGTGCTCTGTTTGTGTTTTATATATAACTTTTGTTATATGTAACTCTTTTACAGTTTATATTTGCAGTCTGTCTAATTTTTGGAGCTACCAAACTCACTTACTTCCCAGATACTCAGTAAACAAGGAGAAAATGAAGGCTGTTGGGGATTATTATTCTTTCTTTTGAGGCCCATGTTCTGCATTCTCTTATGCAAGAAACAAAAAATAAACAAAGAACAAAAACAAAAAACACATTTTCAAGGCAAAGACATTAAAGGCTTTCTCAGGAAGGCCATAAATCTTCCTAGAAAAACTGAAAAAAGATTACTTTCTGTCACAGAGACAGTAGGACTGGTAGGCTCAAATAAGGATATTACATGA
>NW_011105578.1:0-551 GCF_000146605.3 Meleagris gallopavo | reverse complement strand
AAAAATGTGGATCACATGATGGAGCTGAATGAACACTCCCCATCTAGAAAGACTTCCCCTTGACTTTTTTACTCTTTGAACAGGTCCTGGTGCCCAGAGGCAGCAAATGCCCAACAGCAGCTCCATCAGCGAGTTCCTCCTGCTGGCGTTGGCAGACACGCGGCAGCTGCAGCTCCTGCACTTCTGGCTCTTCCTGGGCATCTACCTGGCTGCCCTCCTGGGCAACGGCCTCATCAGCACAGCCGTAGCCTGCCACCACCGCCTGCACAGCCCCATGGACTTCTTCCTGCTCAACCTCGCCCTCCTCGACCTGGGCTGCATCTCCACCACTCTCCCCAAAGCCATGGCCAATGCCCTCTGGGACACCAGGGACATCTCCTATGCAGGATGTGCAGCTCAGGTCTTCTTTTTACTATTTTTCTTTGGTGCAGAATATTCCCTTCTCACCATCATGTCCTATGACCGCTACGTTGCCATCTGCAAGCCCCTGCACTACGGGACTCTGTTTGGAAGCAGAGCTTGTGCCACCATGGCAGCAGCTGCCTGGGCCA
>NW_011105577.1:0-513 GCF_000146605.3 Meleagris gallopavo | reverse complement strand
ATTTTTTGTGAATCTCAGGAATGAGACGATATATTTTTATTAGACCACTGTATTTTTTGTTTTAGTAGTTTTTTTTTTTTTTTTAGTCTACTGATATAACCCTTGAAATGTTTGAAGTTTCTGAATCAAATTAAATAAAATCACAAAAGCTGCTGGAAGAAACTACAGTAAAAAAGCATCTCTCTAGAAAGCTTAATTCCATTTTATTGCGTTAATCAGTTTGCAATTTATATAAAAATTTTTGACTGAAGTCAACACCAACATTTTTAGAAAAAGAAGGATATTTTTCAGATTTAAATTTATTTTAAAATTCTTAAAGTTCTATTTTAATGTTTTTAGTTGCAATGTAATTCCAAAGCAATATGATCCAATTTCAAATTTATCAAATTTCCCCACTTTCATTTAGCTAAAATTAATAGCTAGTTTCATCAACATTTCTGTGATTTCACTTATACGCACGTTATTTAGCTGATAGTTTTTGCTCCAGATGGGAACTAAGTTAATTAAAATATT
>NW_011105576.1:0-489 GCF_000146605.3 Meleagris gallopavo | reverse complement strand
TATTCAAGGCACAATTGTATTTGGTACATCAAAATAAGATCCTAGTGATAATTTCTTTCGTATTGCTAGTAGTGACACAAAAGCCAAAAAGAAAAAGAAACAATTGACTTTCAGGTTCCTGGATAAATGTGCAATATTGACATCATACACACTTGTTTAGAAATCAAGCTGTTAGACAGGGAGCCCAGTGATGCCATTTTATGCTTTATTCTACTTTTTTTGGAGAGGATAAAGGATGCTCTGAAGGGTCCTCACCCTTTCCCAAGCCAGTGTCAGGAGCACTGCTACTGCATACCCACAGATATCAGTAAAGGTGCCTCATTCCAGGCTCTGGAGTCCCAGACAGAATCAGGAACAGGATCCCAATATTGCTCGGATTTGGAAAGGGGGAAGCTCCAGCAGAGGAGAGAAATAGGGAATTTGAGCATTAGATCTAGAGTTTAGTGCTACAGGGACAAAAGACCAGGTGAAGTTAACTGCAACCACCTT
>NW_011105575.1:0-449 GCF_000146605.3 Meleagris gallopavo | reverse complement strand
CTTGTGTTTATTTATCAGTTTGCTACATCTGGTTCTCTGTATTCTCCAGTCATGCTACCTTTTAATGAGGAGGCCTCTTCACGCTGTACAGCATAGAAAAATGAAGGCCTTTAAAACTGAAGGTGTGTTTTGTTGCAGGAAGCATAGCAAAGTAATAGGATGCCAGTTGTCTTGCCAAAAACGCTCTCTAAAATTGTGGTGATGGCTAAGGGTTTGTAGCCACTTCTGCATTTCATGCATGATTTTTCATTTTTTCTTCACCAAGTTCTTTTATTATCAATAGTTCACCTTTAAAATAATTATTCTTTATTTAAATCTTTTTTGGTTTACTGAAGTTTTATTTCAGAGATATCCGTCCATGGTTTTGAACGTTTCTGCAAGTGGTTTCAGAGCAAAAAAGCCCAGCAGTCATGTGTTACGTAGGTTGGCTAAAAAGGCTGCAGAAACTT
>NW_011105574.1:0-578 GCF_000146605.3 Meleagris gallopavo | reverse complement strand
TCCTGGAGAAGTCACGTTGATAACATTATATACCCAGATTTAAATTCTAGATGTTAGAAAGCCAAGAATTTGGTAGTTTTAAGACTTTTCATAGAGTAGATGGTAAGCAAAGCAGACTGTGATTCCCTGCTAGCTGATGGGTAAAATACAGTAGATTTCTGAGAACACTCCCTTGCTCTGCTCTTTGATTGTTTTAATTTAAAGATTTCATGATTTCAAAGTCAAATAATTCTTAAAAAGTATACAGTTTTGGGTTGTTTTTTTTATTTTTATTTTTTATTTTTTTGTAAATTTGTTGGCTTTTAATGTTAACCATTAAATTTAAAATAGATTTCAAAATTCTCAGATTTTTTTGTTTCCAGCTACATTTACTGAACATGCCAATTTAGTATGCTTCTTTCTTTGTGGGTAAAACTTCTGCTTTATTTAGAGGCCAAGAAAGATGCATATGTAGAATAGAGTACTTAACATACACCTTGAGTCTTGCAGGAGAATAGTAGAATATTAGCTTGTTTCTAGCCCGTTGGATATGACAAAAGGATTGAAAGTGTAAACTGTGTGGAAATGATGCACTGATG
>NW_011105573.1:0-759 GCF_000146605.3 Meleagris gallopavo | reverse complement strand
AAAAAAGCACTGCACAAATACTCAGAGCAGGAAGGGAACTGCAGGTTATTTACCCTTCATAGTCCTTGTGGCTTTCGGTGAAGCAGTTGAGGTGAAGTCCGGGCCCCTTCTCTGGGTTGCTACAATCAGACGGGGAAATGATCTTGAGATACCTACACAGTCTTCCCCAAACAGGCACATAGAAGGCCTCACCATTCCCCGTTACACCTGAGAATCCCAGTTCTCCCTTTGCGTTAATCTCTAAGCCAATGAGTAACACGCCTCCTCATCCAACTAGAACTCAAGCGCTCAAGCTACTGAAACAAACAAGGAAAAAGAATAAACTGGTAGTCCCGGAAAGGAAGTTCTGGGACACCTATCCCATGTCGTTAGCAACACCTGTGAAGTAGTAAAGGTATGCTTCTGCCATATTGGAAAACTGCACTCTAGAAAGAAGTTTCAGAACAACAACAACCAAAAAACAAACAAACAAACAAACAAAAAAACAAACAAAAATGGAGAGACACACAGAGAAGGAAGTCATGGCGTGACGGATTCTTTTTGCCAAATGTCCCCGCAGAAAAATGGTTTCCAGGTGATGGGAAAAGCATGGGTTTAAACAACAGAATCACGTAGCTAGCGTTTCTGCAAGACAGGGTACAATAATAAACCTTGGCGTTGCTCAAAGCAGATGAAAATGATGTGAAGTGATGGTAAGGGGAAAAAGAAAAAATCAAAAAGCAAAAATCGTATTTACCCTCCACTCTTCCTTGGATTGCA
>NW_011105572.1:0-301 GCF_000146605.3 Meleagris gallopavo | reverse complement strand
CCATCCACGCTGATCTCATATCTCTCTCCCTCTCTGCTTCCTGCCAGCCTCCACATCCCCATCAAGAGGGAAACTCCCCTTGAAGCTTGGAACATCTTTTCCCTCTCCTCCGTTTCTAATGCCTTCAATGGAAACTTCAGCACCAGTGTTGGAGTTCCCTGCACAGGGCTCTCCAACATATTAATTCATCTGGTCAGGGTCTTCTATGTAAGCACTGCTATGGTCTCCAAAAGCCTTCTGAAGGAAGTGAATAACAGAAGTCTTGAGATTCCTCCAAGATCCTGTTTCTGATGCCTCTTAT
>NW_011105571.1:0-391 GCF_000146605.3 Meleagris gallopavo | reverse complement strand
GGCAGCTTACACCCAGTGCTTTCGGCTCTGAGATCCCACAGCTGACTTTCTCACATGCTGGTGTTTTCATGGTAAGCAGAGCATTGACCAGGCAGGATGGCACAAGAGATGGTGGGTTCTGGGAGTTCTTCATCCTTGGACTAACGGCAGCTCCCCAGCAGAACAATCCCAACAGTAACCATTGAGGTGCTTTTAGAACAGGAAAAGCCAAACAGATGGAAAAGCTCTGTGAAACCTTGAAGCTGAACGCAGGGTAGAAGGGAAGACGGAGCAGCCAGGGCTGTGCACGCTCAGTGAGCAATGCAGAGAACGCTACCATGAGCTGACTGTCAAACCAGAGCAAGTGACAAGCTTTGGGAGGCTGAGGGACGGCACTTGACAGGATGACATC
>NW_011105570.1:0-476 GCF_000146605.3 Meleagris gallopavo | reverse complement strand
ACCTTTCCATCAATATCTACACATTGATTGCTAATTTAATATCAATCATACTAGTCTGGCATATCAGATCTAAACTTGCTTCCCCTTTAAAAAACTAGAGGCTAGTCAAACCATACAGCCTCTTTTCCTCACAATGGATTTGTGAAACTATGTCTAAGTCTTATACAACATATCTGACTAGCAGAATACTCACAGTATTTATTTAGTTTTATTTTACTTTCTGTATCATTTCACATACAGAACATGAACAGCATAAGAGTGTATCTCGAATATCCTTCTTCTTTGGAACTATTAGAAGATTTCTAAAATTATTTACATTCAGTGGAACTAAAATGAGCTATTTATGCTGGTATGGACTATCCCTGGCAGCTCTTTGCTTATTTACTTCAGAAAACCTGTTCAGCTATTGTAATCCTATCCAGTATCCTATCCTCAGAAGACAGAACACCACCTTCTTGCTCTCCTGCACAATGCTG
>NW_011105569.1:0-661 GCF_000146605.3 Meleagris gallopavo | reverse complement strand
TACTTAAAGCAAAGCTTTGACTTTGTTTAAATGAAGAAAAATGTTATGTGGATAAATATTAATAGAGAAAAGGATTAAGCAGAAGGGTGAAATAGCACCACATGTAGCACCACGTCTGAGGCTGAGAACATGTGTTTCTCTTCAGCTCAGAACTTTCCCTGGTTTTGGGCACAGGGTAAGAAAACTCACAACAGCTCAGTGAGGGGGAACCAGAGGGAGATCCATGCTGGGCATTGCCATTGCTCAGTGCCATGCATACAAACGCAATGAAGCAAGTGATAAACAGCCACACTGAACTTTTCTTGGTAGGAAGCAACAGCTGCAAGAGCAGGAATGACTCAGGGAAAAGGACAAAGCACAAGGGGTCTGGGGGCACCTCCAAGGCCAGGCTTCGTCTCATGCCAAGGAAGAAAATGGTTATTTACCCACCAGTTGCTCAGCATCCCCAGGCACTCTGGGATGTACACTTGGTTTCACTCTATTTTTTTCAGTCTCTCTGCAACACTGAGATTTCCCATCCCATTTGCAAGAATTGCATCTATTTTTCCCTAGGCCGACCTCCTCCAAGCTCCTTGTCATTTTAATTTTATTTCTTCCACTTTGCATCCCTTCCCTGCCCAGCAGACATCATAGATACCAGGCTGAGACTGGCTTTGCTGCT
>NW_011105568.1:0-504 GCF_000146605.3 Meleagris gallopavo | reverse complement strand
AATAATGTTCTTTACTCTTGGAAGTGTTTCTTGGGCAAAAATATGCTTGATCAAATATGCCTTAAGGATTTGATCATCTTTGAGAAGTTTTATTTCTGAAAGAAAAGCAAAACAAACAAACAAAAAACCCACAACCAATGGGATATGCATAACTGAAGCCAATCAATTTAATAGGAGTGCTATAAAACCAAATGCAAAGGTAACTCGAGGAGTATCTTCTTGCACACACTTGGTGCAAAAAGAACTAAAAACCACAGTATGGGGGGGTAAGGCTTTACTAGGCTGCTGTACTGAGTAATGGAATACAAGCTAGAAATTTTTGTTCAGTAAAACTTATTCATTTTTCCAAGATCTTTCCTTTTAAAAAATTGCCACCCTTCCCCTAATGGGCAAATACCTTTGTATAAAGTGAGCACATGAATGCTTTCCCTGGGTGACTTGTGGCATTGAGTGACTACATCATCTCAGAAGGGCAACACTGCATAGCAGAGAGAAAACTAAGGT
>NW_011105567.1:0-478 GCF_000146605.3 Meleagris gallopavo | reverse complement strand
ACCCTGCAGGCACCGACTGCACGGGCTGCTGCCTCTTCACACAGTGCCACTTGTGCACTGAAGGCACTGGCTGTTGGTCAGTTTGTGCACCTGACAGCGCCAGCTAGGAATTGCCCACAGATTCTGTTGCCTTCAGTGCATGGTGTGGTGTTGGTGAGATGTACCCGCGTCAGGAGGATGGCACCGGGTCCTTTGTAGGTGCAGCGATGCCACGCCATTCCTGGTTCCACCTGAGTTGTGCACCAGTGCCCAGAACCAACCCAGCTGTTCCGTTGTTCTCGTGGTTGCATGTGAAGCCCTCAGAAGCCATTGGTTCCCGGCCTGCTTTGTTCTGCCCCAACTTCTGCGGAGCCATTTTAACGCCCTTTTCTTTTGCAGGTCCCTTACAGCCCTTCCTGGCAGCCTGCAGCAACCAGTCCTTTTTCCAGCATTGCTCTGCCCTGCTTCACAGCTCAGGGCTAGACACTCCAGACATGGA
>NW_011105566.1:0-519 GCF_000146605.3 Meleagris gallopavo | reverse complement strand
AAAAAATATTTTAATTATTTTTAACTTAATTATTGCATTTAAATTCAAATACTTTTGATGGATAAAACTAAAATAAAATAATCTTAAAATTGTATAGATTCTCTGATTATGATACTTTCATGAGAATGAAGCAATTTGAATATTTGATCTAAGCCAAGCAAAGAATGAATTGAATCTAATAAATTGAGAATTTATCAGTGAGGTCACTGTAAAAAATTTCCTTTTTCTTTTGTGTCATAGTAGGTCTATTCTGACATGGATAACAATTAGTTTTATATCTACAGATGACACATACATATGACTGATACTTTAAAAAAGTGGGATAAAATGATATATTACACTATTAATTGTTTGACTTCTAATTTCTATTTAAAAAAGATTATAGTAATAAATAATTTAAAACATAAAAAGACAGATAGACTAGTAAAGATATACTGACTGTCCATTCAGGATTTTTTTTCTTAACATTGTTACAGATCAGAAGATTTTTTTGACAGCTAAAGATCCATACAGGAGGAA
>NW_011105565.1:0-559 GCF_000146605.3 Meleagris gallopavo | reverse complement strand
TAGGAGGCAGAGCCCTCGCAGGGGCACCCTGCAGTGCCACCGCCTCTGGCCCAGCTGTGTGGGCAGCACTCGCTTTGGGCCCTCTCCCCTCCTCGCTCCTCCCGGGCGTCCTTCCGGGCAGGGGGACAGCTGTGGGCCCTCGGAGAGCCCCGTGCCCAGCATCTGCTCCCTGCCGTTGGCTTCCGGCCCTCCATGCCTCCTCCGCTGCCTGTGCAAGGCCAGGCCAGGCCCGGTCCCCACGCATGGTGCAGGAGGGCTTGCAGGCGCTGCGTGCCACGGAGGCGGTGTGAAGGCGGCCCGGCCTCCTCGTGCTAAATGCTCTTTCTCCCTCCCAGGAGTCCAGTGCTGTGCGGGTGTCCTCCATCCGTCTCTACAGAGACATGGTGCAGGCCGTGGTCTGGTGCCACCGGCGCAGAATGAAGGGGATGGTGCGCAGGGGCCTGGTCCCACTGCTCCTTCGGATGAGCGATGAGAACCAGGACATGGCTCAGGTACAGCTTTCCGTCCCACCGGGGGCACGGTGACACCGTTTGGGTGCTGTGGGTGCCAGGCTGTGTGG
>NW_011105564.1:0-441 GCF_000146605.3 Meleagris gallopavo | reverse complement strand
AATTCCCACCGCCTTGTTAGAGGTATTGAAACTGCAGAATAACATCAACAAAACAAGCTTTTTTATCTCTCTTCTATTGCTTATCTGACTGAACACAATTATGGACGTAGAGTTCTTGCAAAATAAATATTTCTTGTTTTCCTGTACTTCGTGCCATTCATTGCCAGATTGGGCAATTCAGACAGATTTTAATCAAAATTTGTGAAGATAGTCATGTCAGTGCACTCTGCAGACTTTTTGAGATAGTACAGAGTGAAAAGAGAACGCCCAAAATTGCCAGTGAAATATCTGGTTTTATTTTCATGATGAAGTTGTGTATGGCTGACCTATCTAAAACTGCAAACTTTGCCGCTTTTTAATTCTGGAGTATCTACATTTGAATTAACAGGCTTACTCTTCTGACAGTGAGTGTAAAAGGATAATTTTAGCTGGGGGCATGTA
>NW_011105563.1:0-458 GCF_000146605.3 Meleagris gallopavo | reverse complement strand
AGATATTAATATAAATGCTGTTTGGTATCCTGGCAGTACAAAAAAAGGACTCCAGGGAGGTACAGAGGCACCACAGCATGCAGAGAAGATAGGGAACTGTGCTAATGCTTACCAGCCTTTACTGCATCAACCACACAGAGAACTGGCAATAGAGAGACAACAGCCAAGAACAGGGCGTTTTTCTTATGCCTTCAGTCAAGAGAAAGGGATTCCTTTCTGTTTTCATCTCTGTTCCTCTACCAAGCAGAATAAATTCTAACCTTCATACAAGGTGTTGACTTTGCCATACTTTTTAATCATCATTTATTGAGTGACTAATAGCACGTTACATGCTGTAGACTATTAACAATGCTTGAATTAGAATTCTCTTTAAGAAGTGTTTCAATGGACACTTACGTATTTATTCAGGGAAACCTTCTACTCTCATCATTTCCCAATTAAAAGTTAATCAGATCCTG
>NW_011105562.1:0-627 GCF_000146605.3 Meleagris gallopavo | reverse complement strand
AGCCTGTAAGGAGCTCTTAGAGAATACAGAGCCAGGCTCTGTGCTGTCGTGCACAGTGGGAGGATGAAAGTGATGGGTGAAACTGGAGGCATTCCACCTGCAATAAGGAAAAGATTTTTCACTCAATTCAGGGCTCATCTGGAGCAAGGGGCTACTGTCTTGTCCTTGCTGGGATGAGTGGCTATGGGATGTGCTTCCTGTCCCAAATTGCCTCCTGCTGGACAAGCAGCCTCCTGAGACAAACAAGTCCACACCATCAGCATCACAACTTGTGCCTCCCATGCTCTGCTTGCTAAGAACCATAGATTCACCAAGGTTGGAACCTCTACTGCCATCTCCATCACTTTCACTCCATGGACTGTCAGAGTTGGGGTGGGATATGTTGCTTTAAAGCCCTGTGGTGTTCATGCATAACGCTTGAGACAAAGTGTGCTGACATCAGACCCTACTGTGCAGGAAAAAAATGTAAAGAAGAAAAAAAAAAAGCAGGAAGAAAAGATGATGTAAAGCGGCATCTTTACAGCTAAGAAGTCTGTGTTGCTTTAACAAGTGAGGGCCTCCACATAGCCGAGAAAAGGATCTACTACTGCCTAGATGCTTTTGCTCTTCTGTGCTGTCACCGGCAGA
>NW_011105561.1:0-2030 GCF_000146605.3 Meleagris gallopavo | reverse complement strand
GTGAAGCCTGACCATGGAGTTGCAAGTTCCCCAAGCTCCTTTACTCTTCTGAGCAGCTTCACCATTCCTAAGCTCCCTCTTGTTCCCAGCACCCATCACCTTTAGCTGTGTAATCCCTTTCCTTCACTCTCCTCAACCCATAGGGTCCCATCAACCTATGTCTGCTCACCATTGCTCTCCATGCACAGGTCTCCTACACCACGGGTCCCCTCTACTGTGGGTCTCCTCAGAACTCCGTTTTCAGTTTAAAGCACCTTTCACCAATTGCTGAGTTTGATGGCAAAGACATTGTTTCCTTCTGACTCTTCCATGCTCCCTCCCTTTTAGAAACAAGCATGTCAGAGGAGATGGAAAATTACGTGCATCTCTATGAGAAGCAGGAGGATAGAAAGTTCAGAGATGTTGACTTTCCCAGTCCCAGTGATTGCGCCAAGGTAATGTCCCGCCTTGCTGAGGATCTTGTCCATAGCATCAGCAGGAAACGTTTGTGAGCAAGGGGAGTGCAAGGGCAGCAGATCCAGCCCTCCTGGCTGTCCGCAAGGCCTTCTTGCCAAATGCCCATGCCCCCACCTGCAGTCCATCTCCCAGAGCCCTCTCTTGCCATCCTGCGCCACGCAGTGGCAGAAGCTGATGCTGCCAGCTTTCCGACAGGCTCTGCTGCCCAGCATCTCTCTGCAGAGCTGCTCTCCCTGCTCGACCAAGAATGCTCAGTGTGGCATCTCCTCCCTCCCCTGCTTCCACCCACAGGCGTTTGGAGGATACCTCAGGCCTGCTGAGAGGATGGACATCGTCCTCACAGCCCTTGAAGCGATGGCTGACTCCAGCATCTATGACAAGGAGGCGGCCTGCAGTGTGATGGCCGTGGCCATGGAAGACCACGCCTTCTGGATGCCAGATGTAAGCAGCTTTTGGCCACTGCCCCATCCTTGAGCCGTTTCAGGCGCTGCTCTTCCCTCCCCAGCCGAGGCCTCTTGGGCTCCTGAAGCCATTCTTAGCGATGGGAAGTGCAGTGGTTTCAGCGGCACCTGTGGTAATGGTTGTGGTCTGTTCTTGCGTGTGTCCGCTTTAGAAAACCCCGATCATAACCTCCATCCGCAAGAACTTGAGGAGCATCACCACAAAGACAGCGCGGCACTGCCTGGACTCCCTGCTCCTCCTTCTGACCAGCCAGATGCCCACGGAAGAAGTCAGGAGCCTGCTGAAGTTCTCTCCACCAAGTGACAGGTACTGTCCTCAGCGGCCTGGAGGGCTTCTTCCAGGTGCCCCCTGCTCGCCCAGGGCTCTCCAAGCAACGCGGGCCTGCAGGGTTTTAGCTGTGGCTAAGGCAGCTCTGCCTACAATGTATTTGGGCTTGTAGCAGCAGCGCCCTGGACATGTGGGAGGTGATGCTCTGCATGCCGCGGACCTTGGAGAAGGTTTTGAAGGAGGTGACCAAGGGCTCACAGCTGAGCAGGCTGGTAGAAGGAGTCACAGAAGACACCTGTATCCTCTTCTTGGCTGTGAGTCAATGGATAACGCTTTGCTGCCCTTCAGGGCTGCGTGTGCCCCTGCAGGCTCTCACCTGGCTATGTCTATGTTTCAGCTCATGGCAAAGAGTGAAGACAATGAAGACTTCTTTGGTGACTTACGCCACCTCAAGGCTTTTCTGAAGCATCCAAGCGTGGAGATGCGCAGCGTGGTGCTCAGAGGGCTTGTCATGCTCTCCGAGACACAGGAGAAGGTGAGTGGGGCGTTGTCAACTGAAGCGGCACTGGGCTTCTTGGGCAGCGACGGGAGGAGGGTGGCGGTCACGGTGGGGCCTGCTGGCTTTGAGGAGCTTTGAGGATGGGACGTCAAAGCCCAGTAAAGCCCAGCTTTTATCGTGTCACCATCCAGAGTAGGTTGCCCCTGGCCCCATCCATCCTGGCCTTGAGCACCTCCAGGGGTGGGGTACCTACTTCTCCGGGCAGCCTCACCACCCTCTGAGAAAAGGATTTCCCCATTGGCCTCGCTGAGGCCCCATCAGTGCTCCCACGGCCGCTTCCGCTGCG
>NW_011105560.1:0-519 GCF_000146605.3 Meleagris gallopavo | reverse complement strand
GCAGATTATACAAGTTCTAACTGACCTTAGCAGGATAATAGGAACTGCAGTGGGTAAATGTTAATGGATAAGATCCATTTTCCAAGCTGAATTAGGCACAAAAGCTCTTCTCTTCCTTCTTAGTTTGAGTACTAAGTTCTTCAGTACACCATGTTTCTCATTGGAAAAAAAATAAGGTTTTTTTTTCTCATTCACTTTGTAGTTTAAATTCTGCTAGACAGTGAAATCTCTCTTTGATCTTCTGCAGAAATATTTTCAGTGTTTTTTGTAACTTTTGAGTTGTTTTGTCTCCATGCAGTCTTGTTGAAGTCCTGTAGAAATGACTCCTTGGATCCAGAAGTTTAGAGAGGGTTCTTCTGCTAGTGTGACTAGCAAAAACAGAAATGCATGGTTGTGAAGGTATACGAGTACAGGCTGTGGAAGGTCTAGTGGATCTGCGCATGTAACAGTTAAAGCACGAGGAGTGTAAACAATGAATAGGAAATGCAGAAGCAGTATGAATTTCTGCCAGATAATGTC
>NW_011105559.1:0-397 GCF_000146605.3 Meleagris gallopavo | reverse complement strand
GGGAGTTGATGATTTGGTGGATCTTCTGCCGTGTGAGCTGAGGTATGCATTCCAAACAGAGAAATGCCAATAGTGCACAAACCCCTTTGCAGAGGTATGACCACTAAAAGACCACACATAATAAAATGAACACCTACTTGTGTAGCTGGGCAGAATCTGTATAAATTCCTTAGACTTCTGTGTGAAACTTGTCAAAGGTTAATCTGCAGCTTTTTTATCCTGCTTCCTTCTCGAATACCCTGAAATGGGATCAGATCAGCCTTAATCTCCTTCTTTCCAATTGACCCTAGAGATAATTAGACACACTAGATGTCTAGACTAGAGACTGGTTTCTCTGGGAGACTACAACACTGGAGATGTTTAGAGCAAATGTGCTTTCATTTATTGCCACAAATAG
>NW_011105558.1:0-438 GCF_000146605.3 Meleagris gallopavo | reverse complement strand
TGCAGAGAAATGTTGTGTTTTTGTGTTCCCTGGAAAAATCACTAATTTGAATAGCTTTAGACTTCTGGGCTCTATGACTTCACGTGCTGCTGGTAAATCAGCCCATGCTTTGAATTCCTCTCCTCAGGCTGTGCTGAAGTGTGAGAGGGTTTGGTTTTTTTTGTCATCTTCAATGAGGATGAAGGTCCCTTTTGTGATCAGACCAGCAACTTAAATAAATAAATAAATAAATAAATAAATAAATAAATAAATCCATACTCATTTACATGGCAAGTAAAATGTAATACGTGGTTTAGAAGCAAACTGATGGATTTCTTGAAAACAGAGGGAAATCCATTGGGGTTTTCTTTTGCTTTTTTGAGATGATGATGGCAGGCACAGTAGAAATATCCGAAGAACTATTAGATAAAAGATAAGACATGAAAAATAGCTTTATGA
>NW_011105557.1:0-534 GCF_000146605.3 Meleagris gallopavo | reverse complement strand
AATTTGTACATGTAAGGGTACTGCTTCAATATTGCTGAATACAACACAACTAATCAGTTTAAAACTCTTCAGAAAAGTAACATAAAAATGAAATTATGACCAAACTGAGAATCTAATCAGAAGAGCAGTATTTCAGTTTTCTTCATTGTTATTTCTTGATAATACTTTCCTACTATCTTTTGCAAACTACTTTTTATCATTTTCCTGCTCTGTATCACAGAAAGTTCTGCTCCTTTTTCAGTGATTTTTTTTTCCTTGTATTTACCAAAAAGCTCAAAATTTTTGCAAATTGATGAGATAAAAATCTAAGTTGTTAAATATCTACTTACCAGACTCCTTAAATGTAACATCTGCTTATGCTTTATTTCAGCATAATCATTCTCTCTCTATATATATGAAATATTAGAATTTGCTAATAATAAAATATGCAACATATTTGTCCCTGTTCCCCCAGGTTGCACTCTGGAAAAAAACACTATAAAATCTTGACTTGTTATTGCAGTAGTTTTTGTATCAAATATGGCTATTATCAAC
>NW_011105556.1:0-430 GCF_000146605.3 Meleagris gallopavo | reverse complement strand
TGGTTGCAGCAGCCTAACTCAAGGACCTCTGAGGGCAGAACTGAACCTGTGAATCCTGAAGGAGGTGTGTGTGGGTAGTAACACTGTCGTGTGGAAGGGAATCATAGAATGGCCTGGGTTGAAAAGGACCACAATGCTCATCCAGTTCCAACCCCCTGCTGTGTGCAGGGTCACCAATCAGCAGACCAGGCTGCCCAGAGCCACATCCAGCCTGGCCTTGAATGCCTGCAGGAATGGGGCATCCACAGCCTCCTTGGGCAACCTGTTCCAGTGCCTCACCACCCTCTGGATGAAAAACTTCCTCTTAATGTCTAACCTAAACCTCCGCTGTCTTTGTGTTGGCAGTAAAGAAGATAGAAACTTAAGGAGCCTCAACTTGAACTCTGTGAGGATTATAAACCAGTTCACACCACTCTTAACACTGTCGTTA
>NW_011105555.1:0-437 GCF_000146605.3 Meleagris gallopavo | reverse complement strand
AGCTTTGCTAAGCAGAGTTTGAGTTCTTCTCTACATCTGAGGCATGCTTACCATGTCTGTGTCATGCTTACCAGTATGTGAAGGTGTGTAGGAGCCAGATATCAAATCACAGGACCACAGGACTTAAAAGGCACCTCTGGAGATCATCCAGTTCAACCTCCTGCTAAATCAGGATCCCTACAGTAGCTTACACAGGAAAGTGTCCAGGCAGGTTTTGAACATCTCCAGAGAAGGAGACTCCACAGCCTCTCTGGGCAGCCTGTTCCTGTGCTCTATCACCCTCAAGGTAAAGTCCTTTCTCATGTTTGCATGGAATTTCCATTGCTCCAGTGTGAGTTTATTGCTCCTTGTCCTGTCACTGAGCATCATCAAGAAGATGGAGTTTTGCCCCATCCACTTGACACACCTCCATTAGATATGTATAAGCATTGATAAGA
>NW_011105554.1:0-451 GCF_000146605.3 Meleagris gallopavo | reverse complement strand
GGGGAAGATTTTCAGGCTCATATTCCACCCTCGTGTGCCATAGTACAGCAGATCCCAAGGGCACGAACTGCTTAGGGAAGAGCAGACCCCATAGGGTGGGTGCTCACAGTTTGGGACCCATAATGTCTTTGTTTGGGGTCAGGCACCGTGGATCACATCACAGAATCACAGAATCACAGAATGGCCCGGGTTGGAAGGGACCTCAAGGATCACGAAGCTCCAATGCCCTGCCACAGGCAGGGTCACCGACCTCCACATTTCACAGCAGCCCAGGCTGCCCAGGGCCCCATCCAACCTGGCCTTGAACACCTCCAGGGATGGACGGGGCATCCACAGCCTCTCTGGGCAGCTGTTCCAGCACCTCACCACTTTCATAGTAAAGAACTTCCTGCATCCTCTGCAGCCCCATAGGAAATGCCCCCACTAGCTCACTCCCCTTTCAAGGCACCCC
>NW_011105553.1:0-521 GCF_000146605.3 Meleagris gallopavo | reverse complement strand
GGGGGCTGATAAGCGGATGAGCTCAGTGGCAGGTGTGAATGCTGGCTGAGCATTGGTTGAAGCTAGGCAGCCCACCTAGACGCCCACCTTGTGCTCCAATAGTAGGTGAACACGTGTAGTAGAATCATATATAAACTCTGTGTGTGCAACATAAAATGAGGCTTGATCACTCATATTGAGTACTGTTGTGCTTCCCCGCTTGAGAACAGTCTGATTAGGACGCTATCCGTGGCAAGATCTGACAATTATTGGGGTTGTTTGGTTATTGCAGACAGTGGATTGAACATTTTAGTGGGAAAGTAAAGTTTTTTGTATGAAAAGTTGCCCAGAGAGGGCTTAGTAAAATGGTCTCCTAAAGACCAGGGGCAATTAGAAAACCTCAAAACAGAATTAGTAAATGCACCGGTACTTAGTTTACTGAATTTGAAGAGGCTCTTCTTATTATTCGTAAACACTGATGAGGGAACAGCATTTGGGGTCCTAGCTCAAGAATGGGCCAGAAGTAAGAAACCTGTAGCATA
>NW_011105552.1:0-468 GCF_000146605.3 Meleagris gallopavo | reverse complement strand
TAATTAGTGGCACTCTCTCTCTCTCACACATTCAATGTAAATATTTCAGCCAGCTCTCCTGATGGCAGTGAGAGGATGAGGTGGACATGGGGGCATGCTGAAACACTGGGTGCTGAAGGCCCTGTCCTGCAGTGCTCTGCACAAGGCTTGTGGCAGCAGACCCAGCAGGACTGACGGACATTGAGCTGATATGTTTTGTAACACACAAAATACTGCATTGTAATGTAGCAATGAAAAAATGTCCCAGGTCTGCCATACTCTCAGGGCTGTGGAAAGGCAGAGACAACAACCCAAAGGGCTTTTTGAGCTGGGGAAATGTGTCTACAAAAATAAAGTACAGAACAGAGCTTTGTCAGAGATGACACAATAAGAGCTGCTCAAGTTACAGCAGCACAGTCCACTGCCACCAACAGCCAGCATGTAAGGAAGAGCATCACATCCTGTCACCCAGACCAGCCAACCACTTCC
>NW_011105551.1:0-332 GCF_000146605.3 Meleagris gallopavo | reverse complement strand
TTCATAACATGATCATACAGATCAAATGTTCCAGAAGCAGTGCACCAATAAAAAGATCTTTTAAATTATTTTTTTATTATTATTTTTATTTTTTGTGCTGGCTGATCTATTTCCTTTCTGGTCTTGGACACACTGATCAGAGAGTCACAAATTTCTTGGATGTCTTATAAATACACACACATATAGGGCTTCGGAGGAAAAAAAAAAAAAGAGAAGAAAATAGATTCCTCAAGAAAGGAGGTGGATGAGAGAGAGAAGTGAGAAGAATGATTGCTCATCTTTTTCTGTTATTTACTATGCATCTGTATGTAAGTCTTCTGCTTCTCACGGTC
>NW_011105550.1:0-558 GCF_000146605.3 Meleagris gallopavo | reverse complement strand
CCAGTGAAACTGACCAATTCTCTTCTTGCTTTCAACAAGATTTCTCTTACATTAATAGATATTTTTTTGGTTCCCTGCAGTCTCTAGTTATGCAACTGAAGATGAAATACTAGGTCTCTTCAAAAGAGAAGAGAAGGATTTTTTGAAAGAGGCATTTTTATCTTCCTTACCTATAGAGCAAAATGTTTTCATGATGAGTAAGCTACAGAAAAAGCACTAAAGAGTTGCTTCACAGGCTGATAAAGTAACACGCTGTACGTTCCTAAGCAGGTCTGTTGCTTAACCAGCTACATCCGTGTAGGGAAATGCAGTGGAAACTCTAAAAATAGCTTTGGGAACACTGCTTCTGGTTGAAGAATGGCAGTTGCTGTTGTAGGATGAGGGAGTACAGCTAGCTTTGAAACCTTATCTGATGAGTAGTGTGAAGGTGTAGTTTTCTGCATCTGATGCATTTAGCAAGGGTGTCACCCACTGACCTCTGCTGGCATAAACCAGTTTGTTTCTCAGTTCTGCTAGTGCAGCTCTTGCATGGCTAATAGCAGAAGCTACTATGGGGGT
>NW_011105549.1:0-508 GCF_000146605.3 Meleagris gallopavo | reverse complement strand
TTGTCATAGAATGGCTTGGGTTGGAGTGAACCTTCAAGATCATCCAGTTCCCCTGCCGTGGGCTGCGTGTCCCCCACCAGCCCAGGCTGCCCAAGACCCCTCCATGGCCTCAGGCACCTCCAGGGATGGGGCACCACAGCTCAGGGCAGCAGTGCCATAATAATATGGTTGTTACTACTATTATTATTCGTCCTAGATGAAGAATGGAGGCAAACCAGACCTCATCCCAGGTGATGCACAAATCTGGGTACCTGCTCCATTGCACTGCTTTTTAGCTATGCTGAATTTTAGGCTCCTATTGCAGAGGTTGCTCAGCATCTTGCATCTGATTTAAATAGCACAAGGTGAGGAGCGGTGTTTCCTTTAATAGTTATGCCAAATGCAGCATTTAAAGAGGCATAATGGGTTGGCTGTGTGTTTATACACTAATCGTCTGCTAGACTCTATCTTGAGCCACTTGTCTTGTATTGATGGATCCCTCGTGCTGACAGTCACCCCATCATAAATG
>NW_011105548.1:0-472 GCF_000146605.3 Meleagris gallopavo | reverse complement strand
TTTGTAGCACTAAAGAAACAATGTAAAACAAGGTATGTACGGTGTGCTACAGAGTATAAGTGCTTCTCTGCCTTAGATAGGGGCCTAAGTTTCTTCCTCCTTGTGGGCTACTTTGTCCCAGAACATGTAGATGTGGATACTTACACATCCCTCCAGTTCTTAATTAACTAATGAATGAATTAATTCTGCAAGCTCCGTAACTCTTTCAATGAAATCCAAAAATCAAACAGTTTTACTTCACTTGGGCTTGCTAAGTTTAGGATTCTGGAGGACAACAGCAGGGGCCTTGTGTGACTTTGCAGCACCCAGACGAGTTTGATAAGCTACCAGGCTCTAAGAGGATGGTTGGAGGAAATAAGTCTTTACAGTGTTCATTTTGTATAATAAAACAGTACAAAGATGCTAAGATACACTATTTTTTACTGTCTTTTGGTCAAGTTTGAGCACCGTTATGATGCTGAGGTATCTTGTA
>NW_011105547.1:0-406 GCF_000146605.3 Meleagris gallopavo | reverse complement strand
GAATCATAGAATCACCAAGGTTGAAAAGCCTAAAGATCATCCAGTCCAACCGTTCACCTATTACCAATAGCTCCCACTAAACCATGTACCCTCAACACAACATCCAGTCTTTCCTTGAACACCCCAGGGTCGGCGACTCCACCACCTCCCTGGGCAGTCCATTCCAGTGCCTGACCACCCTTTCTGAAAAATAGTACTTCCTAATGTCCAGCTTGAATCTCCCCTGCCGTAGCTTGAAACCATTCCCTCTGGTCCTATCACTAATGACACGAGAGAAGAGGCCGACCCCCAGCTCACTACAACCTCCCTTCAGGAAGTTATAGAGAGCAATGAGGTCTCCCCTGAGCCTCCTCTTCTCCAGGCTGAACATTCCCAGCTCCTTCAGCCTCTCCTCATATGGCCTGTG
>NW_011105546.1:0-1185 GCF_000146605.3 Meleagris gallopavo | reverse complement strand
CCATCCCTAGCACAAGGCTGGGCTCCCAGCTGGCTCCATCCCAGGCCTTCGACACCCAGGCTGTGGGAAGCAGAGCTCTGAGCCCAGGCTGTGGAAGCAGAACCCCTCCGCCTGCTCTGGTGCGAGGAACAGCAGGGAGCTGGGCCTGTCCTGCGGGCCTCGGGCAGCAGCCACGCAGCCTGGCACCCACAGCACCCAAACGGTGTCACCGTGCCCCCGGTGGGACGGAAAGCTGTACCTGAGCCACGTCCTGGTTCTCATCGCTCATCCGAAGGAGCAGTGGGACCAGGCCCCTGCGCACCATCCCCTTCATTCTGCGCCGGTGACACCAGACCACGGCCTGCACCATGTCTCTGTAGAGACGGATGGAGGACACCCGCACAGCACTGGACTCCTGGGAGGGAGAAAGAGCATTTTAGCACGAGGAGGCCGGGCCGCCTTCACACCGCCTCCGTGGCACGCAGCGCCTGCAAGCCCTCCTGCACCATGCGTGGGGACCGGGCCTGGCCTGGCCTTGCACAGGCAGCGGAGGATGCATGGAGGGCCGGAAGCCAACGGCGGGGAGCAGATGCTGGGCACGGGGCTCTCCGAGGGCCCACAGCTGTCCCCCTGCCCGGAAGGAGCCCGGGAGGAGCGAGGAGGGGAGAGGGCCCAAAGCGAGTGCTGCCCACACAGCTGGGCCAGAGGCGGTGGCACTGCAGGGTGCCCCTGCGAGGGCTCTGCCTCCTACAGCAGCCTCACTTACATCGACAAAGAGAGGCAGGAGCTCCTCAGCGTGCTGCAGAGCGATGGAGCTGGCCTCCTTCCTCTTCACGCAGCCCATGATGTTTTGAAGGACAAACAGGGCCTTCATCTTGATGTCTGTGCTGGCATCCTGCAGGGTGGCCATGATCTCTGGCAGCACGACCCGCATTTTTCTTGCCTGTAGGAAACGCAAGTTCCTTTGTCTGATGCGGGGAACGACCGCCTGGGCAAAACACTCCAGTCTCTGAGCTCCAGCCTCCTCCTCACTTCCTGGCAGCTGGCACGGCAGTCGCAGCGGAAGCGGCCGTGGGAGCACTGATGGGGCCTCAGCGAGGCCAATGGGGAAATCCTTTTCTCAGAGGGTGGTGAGGCTGCCCGGAGAAGTAGGTACCCCACCCCTGGAGGTGCTCAAGGCCAGGATGGATGGGGGCCAGGGGCAAC
>NW_011105545.1:0-381 GCF_000146605.3 Meleagris gallopavo | reverse complement strand
TGGAGAATATACCTTTCTAAGCAAAATTGAATGAACTGAAGCAATTGAATCAAGGCTATATAATGCTCTTGAAAATATAGTTTTGTGCTTGCATAATGTATTATTATATTTCCACATCACCTGTACCCCATTAAAAGGAACTATTCCTTGAAAATAAGTATTCAGATCATTCACATCCTCACAAGCCAAGTCATGGGGAAAAAAATTCAAAGGGTTTGCTGGATGATCAGGAGTGAATTTCTTCTTGTATTACCTGCACATGAAATCATTTGCTGCTGAAGTCATGATCGTTTTCAATAGAAAAAATGGTTATGCAGCCCACTGCTACTTATACAAATTAGAATGCATCACTAATCGTATGTTCTTATAACTGATTTTAGT
>NW_011105544.1:0-411 GCF_000146605.3 Meleagris gallopavo | reverse complement strand
TTTTTCTGTTCTGGACTGACACAGATCTCTGCAATGGCAAATAATGATTTCACTAGTAACAAAAAATAAATGTTTATGTATGTTATATATACATATCTGTATACATATGTATATACACATGCTTATGTGTGTAAAATATCTCCATATCTGTGTATATATATAGAGTTCATCTCTGTATCAATACAGATACATATATATAGACATACAAAATATAGAGTAATTCATATACATTTAAAAAAATATATGTGACAAAATGCCACAAAATATCTGAGGTCCTTGTAAACATTAGGGAAAAGATTTTTAATGAGTTAATTGAATTTGTATAGTTTTGTCCAATTCTTAGCCATGGCAAACTGCATCCAAAGTCTTAGCTCTGAGTTGGGTACCAGTATCACTATTTAGTAAAACATA
>NW_011105543.1:0-393 GCF_000146605.3 Meleagris gallopavo | reverse complement strand
AGTCTTGACTTTAAATATGTCATCTCAGATTTTTTTCTGAAATTCTTTACAGCAGTTGCTTTTTACCTAATAAATATGATATCACTTTCTGGTGCTTTGGGAACAACTGCACTGTGCTTCTTTGCTCAAAGAGGATTATTTCAGAGTCCAGCAGATTGATGGCAGTTGTTGTAGAAGTGTGACAAGTTGAGGTGTTCTCTGAAACATGAAAATGGTCTGACAGGTGACAGCACAGTAATCAGTATGTTTCAGTATGAATTTTCTAAAGTATAGACTTAAGGAATAAGCATTCTCCAAGAATCTTAACTTTCTATGACTTTAGGTATGTTGTAGTTATGACTTTCTTAATCTGTTTACATAATAGATACTTGGAAAAAAGACTGGTTTGCTTTA
>NW_011105542.1:0-571 GCF_000146605.3 Meleagris gallopavo | reverse complement strand
GTTACATAGCAGCCATTTGTTTGCCCACTGAATCCCGTGTTAAATTTCATCCATGCCTTCGCCATCCATCCTCGCTGGGATGAATCTTTGGAGGTTGCCCTCATTTCTGGAAGAACTGTGTGTGAATTGCTTCCATCCATTCTGCTGGGAGCCTGGTTGAAATGGAAGCAGGAAGCTGCAGTGGGGAGAACTTGCTCAGCAGGCAGAGCTCAGTGCAGAAACGGATTCTTTGCTGGAATGTCTGCTTGTGTGGAGTTGGTTTGCTCATGAAATGATGTTGGTGCTTTTGGACACAGCTGGGAAGGCAGCTGTATGCCAGGAGCTCCAGCCATGGTCACTGAGCGGTGCTCTGCATGCCTTCCTTTCCCCTCCTTAAAAAATACCTCAGAATACTTGGTGTGTAATGCACCGTAAGGCTGTGGATCAAAATGTTCTGAAGTTAAGTAATGCAACGTGGAGAACTCGATGATTGTATCAACCACGTGGTGACCTTTTTATTGCCTCTCGGTGTGTCTTAGTCCCACTAGCTGCTTCTGTCACAGAAACCCAAACAGAGCTGAGGTTACTAAGA
>NW_011105541.1:0-669 GCF_000146605.3 Meleagris gallopavo | reverse complement strand
GGCTAAGAGCCTCTTGGCAAAACAGAATAGCCTTTCGGGATGCTATTCTATACAACATATAACACAACAGAATACAAAAGCTGCAGCCTTTGTACTTGTTAATTACTTCATCTCCCCACTAAGCAGTACCGATAAAGGACGGCAGATGGCAGCAGAGACCATAAAAGACTCATCTTGCTGCTTCTAGCTGCAGAAGCGACATTCCTTTCCCACGTGGCCCCTGGCTGATCGGTGACGTTACTCCCGTTCTGCAGTGAGCCAAAATACAACCCAGAACGGTCTTTTCCGGAATTTCTTTTGACACCCTTTGTCCCGTAACAGCTGTCTATGCCAGCCTCTCCCGGGTATTGGCTGAAAATCCCTGCTTCCCCAGGGCACGGGAACAGCAAATTCCCCGGGCAAGAGTCATAACCAACCTCCCCCAGCAAGACAAGAGTATTTTCAGCGGGGAATGGAATTCCACCGGTAATGTTTTACAACCCTTTGTCAGCACTAACTGTGTAAGTCTGTAGAAATGCACCTGTTATCGGCAGCCAAAAACTGGATTAGCCAAAAGCTGGTTCTGTAGCTGCCGATCCAGCACCCCATGAAAGCCCATAAGCTTTAAGCTGACTTGCTGTCCTGGATTAATCAGCCCTAATTCAAGGGTTGTCCAGTGCTGGAGTCCAC
>NW_011105540.1:0-441 GCF_000146605.3 Meleagris gallopavo | reverse complement strand
GGGGAGTGACCTGCTGGAGAGGAGCTCTGCAGAGAGGGACCTGGGTGTTCTGGTGGACAACAGGTCGGCCATGAGCCAGCAGTGTGTCCTTGTGGCCAAAAAGGCCAATGGCATTCTGGGGTGCATTAAAAAGAGCGTGGCCAGCAGGTCGAGGGAGGTGATCCTCCCCCCTACTCTGTCCGGTAAGGCCTCATGTGGAGTACTGTGTCCAGTTCTGGGCTCCCCAGTACAAAAAAGACTCTTGGAAAGAGTCCAGCAGACAGCCACAAAGATGGTGAAGGGCCTCAAGCATCTCCCCTATGAAGAAAGGCTAAGTGACCTGGGTCTGCTTAGCCTTGAGAAAAGAAGACTGAGAGGGGACCTGATCCTGGTCTATAAATATCTAAGGTGTGGGGGGCAGAGTGGCAAGGCCAGACTGTTTTCAGCAGTGTGTGGAGACAG
>NW_011105539.1:0-506 GCF_000146605.3 Meleagris gallopavo | reverse complement strand
CTTCTTTGCTTTTTTTGGAAATTCTCCCAGGACATTTCGGGTTGGTCTCTTTACACTTCCTCAATTGGTCTGTGGGGATTTCTAAAATCCAGGCTACAAATGAAGACATGTATTTTATGAGCACATCTAACACTGGGCAGTAGTAATTTGAAGGAAAATTTGATGTGCTTGTATTAGTCAGAATAACACAATTTACAGAGCAGTTTTGGTGGGCTGAAAAACAATAAAACCTCTGCAGAAGGTACATAGACACTTCTCGTGTCTCTGTGCAGAGGTCTGACTTCATAATTTGAAGACTAAGCAACAAACCTATTAACTCTGCTCATTCATTCTTATTTCCCAAAGCTGCATTTAAATAGAGAATGCTAAATTAGTAAGAAACCAAACAGTCACTTAGCCTATCTATGGCCTGCGATGAGAAAATCTGTAAGTGGCTAGACTTTAAAAGAAGAAATTAGTTTCAACAACATGCAAAGGCTTAAAAATCTTCTATATTCTGTTCCAGG
>NW_011105538.1:0-532 GCF_000146605.3 Meleagris gallopavo | reverse complement strand
TCCTGGGGGGCGAAGGTGGTGCAGGCGGCGGCGGCGGCGAGAGCTTTCATAAGGAGCGTGAGCAGCAGGATGCCGTACCCCCGTGGGTGCTGTGGGCTTGCAGGCACAGCCATGGCGGGACTCGGGTTGTGCTGGGCAGGAGCCTGGTGGGGCTGGGTGGTGGCAGTGGTCTGTGTGGTGCCGCGGTGCCGGCTTTATGTGGTGTGTCATCTTTCCGTTCCTCGCTTTCCTGTTGCCGAGAGGTTTTGTCTGTGGCTTTCACTTTTGGCTATTGGTTTTTGTGGTCTGGGAGCAAATGGCTTGGCTGTGTGTGGGGCTGTTGGTGGAGATCCTTGTGCGACGGTGTGTTTTGGGGTGGCTGGCTGCGAGGGTTGGAAGGGGGATGTGAAAGTGGTGGGGCGGAATCTTCTGGGTCAGCTGTTCTGCAGCTATCTTTTTTCATCCTTTCCCTGAGGCCTGCAGCGAGAGCTCTGGTGCATCCTTCAGTGAAATCCCTCTTCCTGTTCAACTCTACTTTTCTTACGTAACGCCA
>NW_011105537.1:0-840 GCF_000146605.3 Meleagris gallopavo | reverse complement strand
TTGAAAATCATGACCTCAGAGCACTAATATTTGAAATGCAGCCTTTCTGCTTTGCAGTAAGTGTTCAAAAGTGATCAAAGAGCTTTACTTTCTACTGTAAATGTAAAATGGCACCTGTAATAACACACTTTTAGCTGGACTGTATTGTTACACTTTACTCATTTTCTGTAGTCTCTGGAGTCTTACAAAGCTGTCAGATTTAGAGGTTGGCCTGTCACATTAAAGGACAGATGGCATTCACATCTTTAATACTCCTTCTTGTTGAAGGCTGAATCTTGTTTCCCATTTCTTCTCTACTTTGTATTCTTAGGACCTGTTCATCTAAATCCAGAAAGCATCCATATTTAGGTTTGTAAAGATCCCAGCTCACCAGCATCGTAAGAACATGCAGAATGTGCTCTCCTGTCCCTCCGCCATGCCAACTTAGCTTTGAATCTTCAACCCAAATTCTTTTTTAGCCACCATCTTCATTTATTTGCTCATATCCTACCTTCTCTAAATCCAGGCCATGTTGAACCTTCCCAGAGGGAGACAACAGTTCTGTGAAGGACACCAGAAATAAGCCTGATTGCTAAATAAGCATAGAATCATAGAATATATCAAGTTGAAAGGATACCCAACTCCTGACTCCACACACAGAAATTCAAACTCTATATCTGAGAGCACTGTTCACACACTCCTGGAACAGCTTGGATCTGTGACCAATGACTTAGGGAGCCTGTTCCATGCCCACACCTTCCCAATCCCCAGCCTGATCCTCTCCTCCATTCCCTGTGAAGAGCTGTAGGCTGACATGAGGCCAACTCTCAGCCTCCTATCTGTCTTCAGTCAAAACCTAGT
>NW_011105536.1:0-371 GCF_000146605.3 Meleagris gallopavo | reverse complement strand
AAAAAAGGACAGCTAGGGATCATTGGAAATTTACTAAAGCCTAATTTCCCCATCTTCTACTCTCTCTCCTCTCTTCCCTTTCTTCTATGCATGTAGACCTGAAGACCTCAAAAGCCTTCCTGGGGTTCTGCCTGGCTGCTCTCCTTCTGTGGGGAAGGCATCCAGATAGATTTTTTTGTGGAATCTTTTCAATAGATAATGGGCACAAATTTCTGTCAGCTCCTGGTTCCTGCTTGCACTGACAGACTTATCTCAAAGTGAGATCATTTCTCTCTTCAGAGTCCTTACAGTTGTTTTGCATCCCAACCTTTTGCCTCTACATGATCCTTTTTGTGGTTGTCTCATGTTGCCAAGGAAGAAAGGCAATCTTT
>NW_011105535.1:0-493 GCF_000146605.3 Meleagris gallopavo | reverse complement strand
AAATGCAGAAAAGGTATTGGTTTGATGTCCTCTGCAGCGCTACTCACCACCAACTGGTGGAAGGAAGAGCTGCCCAGAGGAGTTAACTTGTCAAGCTGCTCATCACCAAGGTATCAGCACAGCCATGCTTCTCTCGCATCCCACCCTTCTGACACCAGTTTCCTTCAGCTGCTTTTCCACTCTCTTCAAATGTATCCTTTTCTCCCCTCATACCATCCCTGCTCTTTTTGTGCCCGTGGATGTTAGCAGGACTCATTTCACAGGCTGTGCCTGCCAGAGGACCGTCTGGCTTAGACACCAGGAAGGGCACCGTTTCTCTCAGTACACTTCACAAAGTATCAGAACACAGAAAAGGAGTTTCTGTAAAATTAATTCCCCAAAAGCAGCGGTTAGGACAGAGTAATATTTTTCCTACACAAAGCTTAGGACTCAGCAAATGTTTTGAATGGACAGCTTTGCAGTTTTCAGTGCTGCTGATATTTTCAGCACTTTT
>NW_011105534.1:0-431 GCF_000146605.3 Meleagris gallopavo | reverse complement strand
AAGATAAACCTCTTTATCCTGCTCCCCTAGCTGCAATTTAACCAGTGGATCTGTTAGGGTAAAAATTTACCCCAGGGTTTCCCCATCCTTCAGCTTTGCAATCAGAGACAGTTCCCTCTCATCTTGGTAGGATTTCTCCACCAGTGTCCCATTTCCCTTCAGTTTGCACACTGCTTTCCGTTCCAGTGGGGTGGAGTCCTTCCTGGGTTCTTCTAGCCCCCCCTACCTCTTTCTGAGGGGATCTCTGGATCCTACGGCCCTAATCTAGTGCCACAACAGTAACAACTGCTGTTATTCCCAATTTCCTTCCTATCTCTGTTTCTAAATCATTTGCTTTTTTAGTTGTTTTTGTTTTTTGTTTTTTTTATATCGCTCACGTCTCTTCGGTCCTGACAACCCTATTACACCCTGCTCATCTTTGCCTTCCTCAC
>NW_011105533.1:0-457 GCF_000146605.3 Meleagris gallopavo | reverse complement strand
GCTTGCATCAGAGCAAAAAGCCGGGTCAGCCGTCGGGTTGCGTTGAGGAGCTTGATCAGATGAGCGGTCTGATAGGTTCAGCCGGAGGTAATGAGTGGCTGCTTTCCCTTCGGAAAGGAAACAGCTCTGGCACTTTGGATATCTGCACCTGATTTTCTTTGCCTCTCAGAAGTGGTGCACAGTGCCTGGCAGGGAGCATTGCACTGGGCCCTCTGCGGGAGGCACGGAAATCTCAGGCAGGGTAACTTCAACCTTTCGGTAGAAAGACGCACGAAATCTGGTCAGTCCTTAAGCCTGATTCATACTGGGAGGTTGCAAGTACCCGTAAAAAGCAGCTTTTGCAAAAACAAGCACTCAAAAACAAGAGAAATGGCTTTTTATTCACTACTTTGAAGTACAAGGGATGAATTTGGTTCTGTAACCATTTTCTGAAGCAGCACATAAGTTCTCCATTGCA
>NW_011105532.1:0-655 GCF_000146605.3 Meleagris gallopavo | reverse complement strand
TGTGAGTACATGGAGGGGAATACTTTTAAATGTAAATATGAAGACTACAATCTAATACTAATTGAAGTCCCTGCGAGTCCTGCTGTCGCTTTGTTGACAGCAAACATACGCTTGGGATCCTACGACTTGATTTGCTGGGTTTTTTTCAGTTATAACATCGGTTAAGCATGGCTGCTGTAAAATAATAAAATGTGAACCTGTATGATTTCTTTTTCTGTGATTAATATTAACGATATACATTTTTAATGATGAAAAGCTACAAAAATAACAAAAATTAAGAGTGAAGTCTTGTGCTTTCTCCATCGATCACCTCGATTCCTCAGAAAAGCCAGAAGTAGTTCGGGGCACCTGTGTTATAACACCAGCCAAAAATGTAGTTTTGTGCTGATAGAAGCCAGAGATGGTGAAGGGATATCATAGATTACTTTGTATTCACCTCAGGATTCCTCAAGAACACTGTAAGCAACGCCATGGTACGCAAGGTCAACCTACAACTAAGTCAGAACACGAGATGTGAGGCTGATGGAGTCAGCTCGAATTTCAAATTTCTTGGCAGGTTTCACCTTCAGAAGTTACTAAGCTACCCTCACGTTTAAGATCTTCATCTTCTAAACCACTTACAATCTAAATAACTAGGACTGATCAGATGGAGAAA
>NW_011105531.1:0-474 GCF_000146605.3 Meleagris gallopavo | reverse complement strand
ATCTGTAGACGTCATCCATGAGCAGCTTGAGGCGATGATACAAGAGATTTCTGTCACGAGAAGCAAAAGTTTTCATTCAGGCTTTCTCCAATTCAAGTAGCAGGCCTATGTAGGGACATAAATGAGCAGATCTACGGTGTATGGGGTCTCTCTCAAGAAATGAAAGGGAGAAGGGAGAAGAGAAAGCTGTCTTATGCAATAACAACAAAGAATCTCCCAGAGCAGGTGAAGGAACATACCTGAGAGAAAAACTACTCTGCAAATTCTTAGCAGATTAAATCAGCATCTTCCCACCAGTATCAACAGTGAATTTATATTACTGGATGGTCAACCCACAGATACAAGGGCTGTTTCAAAGGTAACGCCTCCCATTTTATAATATTGGCCCACAAAGTCGGATGGGGATCTTGGTGGTATGGCAATAGAGGTTGAACCTTCCCACCAATATTCTGTGACATTTATTGCTGTATGATA
>NW_011105530.1:0-432 GCF_000146605.3 Meleagris gallopavo | reverse complement strand
ACTCTATGAGTGCCAAGAGAATTGTGCAGCAGGGCAATGGAATGGTTCTGGCAGCTGGGATTTGAGTTTTGTAGCAGCAAGATGGAAACACACTCATTGTTTGTGCCAGGGCTCCTGCTAGTGCTGCTCTGGTGTGAAGTGTTTGGGGGGCAGGAGGAGGCCGTGCTGTGGGGTTGGCAGTAGGGCACCAGCAGCCTGTCCCCAGCACACAGCAACCCCGTGCACAGGGAGCTGCACATCAGCACAGCATCCATCACAGTTTGCAATAACGCTGGCAGCCTGCTTTAATATCCTCAGAGATGGTAACTCTGGAAAAGCTCTATTTTAAGTATTAATACATTTTATTTTTTTTAAGTAAAATATTTTGTGTAGTACAGATTGCTGACTGCACGCAGGAGCGGAGGTGCTTGGCAGCAGTGTTGGACAGCTTGT
>NW_011105529.1:0-420 GCF_000146605.3 Meleagris gallopavo | reverse complement strand
CTAACAGCTCCATGTCTTTCTTGTGTTGGGCATCCCAGAACTGGACGCAGTCCTCCAGGTGGGGTCTCATGAGAACAGAGCAGAGAGGCAGAATCACCTCCCTCAACCTGCTGGTCATACTTCTCTTGATGCAACCCAGGATATGGCTGGCCTTCTGGGCTGAAAGCACACATTGCTGGCTCATGTAGAATCTTTATCCAATCAACACTCCCAAATTCTTCTCCTCAGGGCTGCTCTTGAGCCATTCTCCACCCGACCTGTATCTGTGCTTGGGATTGCTTTGACCCAGGTGCAGGACTTGCACTTGGCCTTGAATCAATCAGTTGCCAATTAGTTGACTATTTCATAACGATGATAATAATTAATAATGAACATTTATCTGTTCTTTTAATTAGTACAGCTGAAAGCACAATACAGAGA
>NW_011105528.1:0-572 GCF_000146605.3 Meleagris gallopavo | reverse complement strand
TGAAGAGAATTATTGATTGTGCATTCCTCCACAAATTCTGGCTGGGTGACTGGATGCAACTGGTAGGCTTTGGGTTTTACTTTTTTATTCTTTTTTTTCCAAAAGGAGTAGCCAGTAATGTTAACTTCTTTGTTGTCAACAAATGCTTGTGAGTGAAGTTCTGTGTAGCAGTGCTTTAAAATCTGTGTACTTCGTGTGTAACTCAAATTCTTTAGTTATGTTTAATCAGTGTGGTTAAGTAATGTTACTAGCCATGATGTTATGAGTGCTGCCTCAGGTCTACCTGCACTTTGATTCCCGAGACATGTAGAAAACTTGAGCTCTTTTAAAATTAACTGTGACCAGCGTAAGTATGCTACAGAACTGTGGTGTGACTGAGTTTGGTACAAGTCACTCTGGCTGCTTTTGTCATGTGGGCAAACAGAGCTTCTTTGTGCCAAGGAAACCCCACCAAAAAAACTTCTTTTCTTAGTGGCATTTTGCAGCAAGTAATATGCCAAGAGATGCACATTTTGGGGAGGACCTTTTTGTGGTCTTCTAAGAGCCCGGTTTGTCAGAATGTGAAAACATTA
>NW_011105527.1:0-540 GCF_000146605.3 Meleagris gallopavo | reverse complement strand
TTACCTAGTGCTTACATTCCCCCTCCTCCAAGTTCCAGAACCTGTTTTGAAAACAAAAGTGGGGAAAGTGATTTCTGCTTGTCTTTTAGGTCTTCAGTTCTGGAGCAATGTTTGTTTTGTCTTAGAGGCACAACACAGGCCAGAAACTTAGATAAGCTTCTAGTTTCTGTAAGACTCTTTGAGTGTAAGTATATATTATGGCTGTTATTTTCAGATACTTATGGCCACTTAGGATCTTGAAATATTTCTACTAGTAAAGGGCATCAAGCTGCCCTTCGAAATCTGAAGTTTTATTTATCTTGGATTTTCTGTGCCTACAGAGAATGTGGATCATCTGACCTTCACATATGTGTTTTCTTTTACTGTGACTTTCATCCATAAGTGTCAGTTTGTTTGCTTAATAAATATTTATTTCTTCCTGCATCAGACTTCCTTGTCCTGTCTAAGTTGATCCTGTAAAGCACAATTTCATGTGTCTGCAAAGTTGAAGTTTACTTCTCTTGAAGAGTTTGTATGTATTAAGTCACCTGTGATACAGTC
>NW_011105526.1:0-528 GCF_000146605.3 Meleagris gallopavo | reverse complement strand
TGGGTCTTTGAACTGAGCTAAATAGCTGTGTAAAATAAACCTGCTTTGCTTTCAAGTCTCTGTGCTGGAGATAAAAGTATCATATTCACTCTGGTTTGTTTTGTTCAATAGTATAGAAAACTTTTGTCTCAGTTTCAAGCAATAGCCCCTGCCTGTTCTGCAGGTTTTTAATTGCATATTTTTTATTCATTAAACTAATTACATATGTATGCTTCTACAATGGCAATGTGGCCATTTAACCATATTAATCAAATTTGTCTTTATGGGATGCAGTTTTATTAGATTACTATTACTTAGGAATGAATTTATTATTATTATAATTATTTAGAAAAAAACAAAAACACTGCATTTGTTTAATCAATAATGGTAATTTTATAGATTTAAGCCTTTAAAAGAAATAGCAAATCACTAACTGTAAATAGGACAAATTTTTCAATGAGTGCCTTTCTTCTAGGCATCTAAAGCTGCTTAGAACAGTCTAATGGCTTTTTTCCCTGCAATGTGACTAAATAGATAAAGTCAGTGGGA
>NW_011105525.1:0-458 GCF_000146605.3 Meleagris gallopavo | reverse complement strand
ATGCAAACCCTTCACCCATCCTTCACTGCCCAATTCCAACCACCTCCCGCTGACTGCTTTGGCTCCTGTTCTATTTATTTATGTTATTTTATACTCCAGCTCTGTTCTCTGCAATCCTGCAACTCTGTAACTGTGCTGAAAGACACTGTTAAAATAATAAAGGTCACATCAATCTGGGCTCCACTCTCTCTCACTATCACTTGTTTCTTATTTCACGTAGTCTTGGCAGGCGCTGAGTGAAAATTTTATTTTATATATTTTATTTACTTACTGCTGACACCCCTACTGCTTTATCCTTAGTTAGGGTAAAGTGTAATTATTTGGGATAAAACTTGCACAAAATGAGTCATTCAGTCCAAGCTCTGAATTGTGGGAGAACTGACTGCATTATTTTTAAGCCATAGATGGATGCATACTCATAGCCTGGAAAATCACTAGCAATGGCAATCACCCAACTT
>NW_011105524.1:0-326 GCF_000146605.3 Meleagris gallopavo | reverse complement strand
CCCTAGGGCTGTCTGTCCCTGGGGACTGTCTGCCGTCCATCCCTGAGGGCTGTCTGTTCGTGAGCTTGTCTAGAAGCTGCAGGATGGGTAGGAGGCTCTGGGAGAGCCCCACTAAGGCTCCCCAGTGGGCAGCAAGGGCACAGGCTGCTGTTGTCCCAGGGAGACTCTGCTACCCGGATGGACTGGGAGCAATGCTGGGTGCTGGCAGCCCAGACCTGCTGCCTGCACACCACATCTCCTGTCCTACCTGCCTGCATCAGCACGGCAGCCAGGTGGTCCTTGTCAAGCAGATGCCCAGCCCCAAGCTACAGTGCGGAGGAGGGCAG
>NW_011105523.1:0-309 GCF_000146605.3 Meleagris gallopavo | reverse complement strand
ACAGGCTGACCCACACATGCACTGAAACTTTCTGGAAAAGAAAAGAGTGTTTGTATTTGCAGGATGTGTGATTTTGGAACGTTTGTGTGCATATGTGAAAGCCATCATGGGCACACACACTTGTGCACACACACACACAGATACACACACACAGCTTTTTACATTAAAACTGTGTGTGGCACTTTGAGGAGAAACCCTGGGTACTTTTGACTTCTCTAACTGAACTTGGGCTTGCAATATGACCTGGGTATTTCACAAGCAAGAGCTGGCCGTGATCAGCAAATAACAGTTTGTTCGTTAAATGCTGCT
>NW_011105522.1:0-744 GCF_000146605.3 Meleagris gallopavo | reverse complement strand
TTCCAATCCCATCAACGGCTCCCTGCAGAAGCCAGGCTCTGGTCACAGTGTGTTATACACAGGGCTGGGAAACGCCACGGGAGAGTAAAATCTGACAATACTTCAAGTTCAAGAATAAGATGGTTGTAAAAACCAAATGTCTCACTGCAGATGGTTGGTTTTAAGCTGGTCTTCTACATAAAACACAAACACAAGGACTCTGATGAAGAGCATAAAACACTGAGCATCGTAGACAAGACACCTGCTCCCAAAGCAATAGTGAGGTCCCAAGGAGCTGGAAATACCTTGCTCTCAGTATTTTACAAATCCATATCTAGTGATTATGCCCTCAATGAATTAAGCAAAAACTGAATTAAGCAAAGTGCTTAACTCACTAAAATTTTTCATTCTCCAACTTATTCCACTGGAACACATATAATACATACTGAACCTTTTATGTAAAAGGAGACATTATGAGGCAAGAAATCCTCAGATTTGGGATAAACAACATTTACCAGTGACACACAGCTTAAAGACAAACAGATGAAGAAGTATGTCCTAAGACGTGAGAAGTAGATGTTCTGTAGCTTCTTGACTTGCAACGGTTGTTCCCCTAACTGAACAGTATGACAAAGAGTACAATCTTAAAAACAATATTTCCACTTACAGCACAACTTTCATCTGCAAGCTCTTGCATGTCATACATGCTTACACACTGCTTTTCATAAACACACGCGACTGAGCAGAAACTGCCAAAAAGGTACA
>NW_011105521.1:0-308 GCF_000146605.3 Meleagris gallopavo | reverse complement strand
AATTTAGAAATGTATTACTACTACTATTTAACTGCATGACAAACAGTAATAATAAAAATAATGACAAAAATACAAGCATACTAGTTCTTCCCCACTCCTCCCTCAAGAAACCCTAAAAGAAGTTTTTTTTTTTTTTTTTATTGAGTTGGTATAACAAGGTATTTTATTATTAGTATGATAATTTATCTGAAATATGTGCCTTTACTTTTACTATTTGCAGTAACTCCACAGCCTGTACTCCAACTTTTTACATGTCACTATTGCAGTACTTTAGCTAAAGACAATCACTCGTGGATCAAATAAACAAC
>NW_011105520.1:0-594 GCF_000146605.3 Meleagris gallopavo | reverse complement strand
CACAAAACCAGTCTCTTAACAGACTTTTAATTAAGTGACTTTGTGATTTCTCCCACTGTCTGTAAGACTGAGAAGCACTTCTTGAAAACATTCCCCACATCAGTACTCTCTTTTCAGCCCTGCCATTAAAACTTGCCGTATCATGATACCCAGAGAGAGGTAAGGACATAAAGATGTCAGGAGTACCATCTTTTATTCACCCAAAATCATATCATTATTTCCCCATTTATCTATCTGAATGCAAGTTCTTTGCAAAAAGGGGATTCTGTGAGTTTTAATATGTTTTCTCTTACAGTGGCATCCTAGTCAATTTGAAAGCGTAAAAAATATAAGAAAAATGAGTAAATTTCTTAAAAGCTTTTCTATATTTCTTGCATTGAATGATTTGAACGATATTTCTACCTTTCCTGGATCTTCTGCTCTTTAGATGCTGCTGTTAACTTGTCTTCTCTTCCAGGCTAAATATTCGCTGGATCCATATTGGCTGTCCTAAGACTTCTGTCTCATATCAGTATAATTGTCAGAACTGAGCCTATCATCAACATTTACACAGAATGGCTGGATTCTTCTTAAATATAGAATTTCAGGCATAAT
>NW_011105519.1:0-975 GCF_000146605.3 Meleagris gallopavo | reverse complement strand
ATCGTCTTGATTTCTTGATTTCACTACAGCGGCCCCGCTCAAGCCCAGGCAGGAACAGCAGGCTGTCCAAAGTCAGGTCCACTCCCCGCGCCCAGGCTTTTAGTGAAGACACTGAACGTCCTTCTGTTCACTTCCCTTTCATTTGCTTCCCAGTCTTGGCCTCTACAACTCTGAACTCACCACTTCAGGACTCCGTGTCACTCGTCTCAGACCACCAGACCTCTACATTAAGCCACTATTAAGAGCACCTCAGCCTCCCCTCAGTCTCCACTTGATAGAACAAACCATGCAACCTGAGTTCCTCCAGACTCTACACCAGGACTCTTTGTAGTCCTCCTTTGGAAACTACTCAATAGTTTCACATCCTTTTTGTGTTGTTGAAGTCAAAGCTAAACACAAGGTTTGAGGTGAGGATGGAGCAGCACAAAGCAGAGTGGGACAGGCCCTTCCCTGTCTCAATTCCAGTGCAGGGCTCAATGCACCCCAGGCTACAGTCAGCCCTGTTGGCTGCCAGGGCACACTGCTGATTCAGATTCATCTGGCCATCAGCCACAACCTCAAGACCGCTTGGGCTGGAGCTGCTTTTCACTCTCTCCTGCTCAAATCCTCAAATGGCCAGGGCATTCTG
Source organism: Meleagris gallopavo (assembly GCF_000146605.3). Lineage (NCBI taxonomy): Eukaryota > Metazoa > Chordata > Aves > Galliformes > Phasianidae > Meleagris > Meleagris gallopavo. Next base: position 347 of record NW_011105519.1, on the reverse strand, counting down.
GAGTCAGGTGCAGAATCCAGCACGTCCTCTTCTTCAACTTCAGGCCATTGGTGACGGCCCAGCCCGCTGGTCTCTCAACAGTTCTCTCCAAGGCCTCCCTATTCCTGACAGGGTCAACTGCTCCTCCCTACTTACTGCAATCCACAAACTTCTTACATGCTGCGCAACCGAGCCCCGCATCCAGACCACTCAGTACAACATAGAACAGAACAGACTCAGAAATGGAGCTCTGGAGAATCCCACAGCCGACTGGACACCTGCCTGATGTAACCACATTGGAAAAAAGCATGGGAGTTGGACTTTGGGGCCAACAGTTCACTCAACACATCGTGTATTTGTCTAGAGAT
>NW_011105518.1:0-408 GCF_000146605.3 Meleagris gallopavo | reverse complement strand
CTTGTGTTTGTTATTTTAAACTACCAAGACTGCATTCTCTGTGGATAAACAACACTGCTCTTGCACTGGTGACAGAACTAGTGAATCTAATCCCTAAAGACTAGAAATTGGGAGCCACAAAACTTTTTTCTAAGACCAAAAGTAATCAGAATTTTCACATAGGGATATGCTAATGCGAACACTGCAGCTTACATTAAAAAAAAAAAATAATGATGATGATATATGTGAAGTCTGCTATTCCATGTTTTGTAACCTAGCTCTCCATTTGCCCATTCAGCTTTTGTGAATCACTGCTCACCTACTATAATCTCATGAACATTTTCACAAGCATCTATAAAATAAGTGAAATGATTGAATCTGAGGAATAGATGACCCTATAAGAAAAGGCCTTAAGATGTGAAAACCGGA
>NW_011105517.1:0-337 GCF_000146605.3 Meleagris gallopavo | reverse complement strand
AGAGAGAATTCATTTATCTTCATCAAACAGTAGAGATCATAGCAAACAAAAGAGTAGGTGCCCACAATTTTGAAGCAGATTGTTTCCATAGCCTTATTATAACCATGTTATTCTTAATGTGAAAAAATAATGAGATTATGTCAAGCTCTAAGAAGAGTATCTTACAGTACTTATTTTTGCAGTTTAAAAGAAAATATTTTCTCCCCCCCTGCATTTGCAGAACAAGTGTTTGAGTGTCTGTTTACATGCATAAGATGAGAGAATGCTTTGTCATTAAGTGTGGGATTGAATCTGCCATCATTCCACAAACTTTAAGTCTGCAGTTGCTGAAGTTGGT
>NW_011105516.1:0-331 GCF_000146605.3 Meleagris gallopavo | reverse complement strand
TGTAATCATTAAGGGAAATGCTGGGTATTCCCGACAGACTGCACTGACTCATGTTAGTGTGCTGGCTGTCATTTGCCACTTATTTATGGCAAAATATATCCCAACTTTTAATAGCACATCTTCAAAAGTGCTGTGCACGTATTTAGAAAAAAGCTTCCAACAGTGACAAAACCACAACAATTAAGAGGCCACAGTGTTCCCTGTATTTAGGGCAAGAAATAACCATCAGTTCCCTCCCCTTCAACTGTTCTGATAAATGACAAGTTCTGGCATGCTCTGAGGACAGAAATACCAAATGCCATACTCTGGGGCTGAAATCAGCTGAGCAATA
>NW_011105515.1:0-348 GCF_000146605.3 Meleagris gallopavo | reverse complement strand
TTCATAACCTCAATCCCTACAGAATTCTTGTAGGAAATGCATCAGACTGAGGCATGCTGGGCAGCCTCTGCAAGCTACTGGAAAACTACACGCTGCCACGTGGGGCAGTCTTAAGGCATCAAGTCTTCAGTCCCACTGCTCTTCTTTTTTTTTGTTTCCTTCCGCTGACAAAAGCAAACACCAAACTTCTCTGAGCTAAGCTAAGGCTTTCAAGAGTCCCATCCCCACTAATTTCATCAAGAACAATGAGAAATGCAAGTTGACAAAATCTTTGGAAAGTTTCACTCTTCAAAAACTTGTCTAGAAGGATCCATACAAGAACCAGAACTTCAGCTCAAAAAGGGGCAA
>NW_011105514.1:0-511 GCF_000146605.3 Meleagris gallopavo | reverse complement strand
ACACAGGAACTTGACATATTACAGCGATACATGTGCAGAGACACTCCTTGTTCAGACAAGCAACACAGTTTGTTCCTCCTAGAGAAGTTTGCCAGAGGCACATGATCCTCAGAGGGGTCTCACCATGCAGGAGAGTTCCCTGTTGTATGGGCAAGAGAATCACACACTGTTGCCAACAATACTTAGTTTCTTCCAGTGTTCTACTACAGTCCACATAAAGGAATGAGTGGGGCAAGGTGTTTTAGAATCAAAAGACACAGGGGGATTCCATAACGTATGTATTTTTTCTCTATACTGTTTGCTTTATCTGTTATTTAAAGGTAGCAAACTGCAAACTCAACCCCAAAGTAAGTCATTGTCCTCATTTCTCTGCATGCCAAAGTCACTGGCATATGCAGTGCCATTTACATATGCATGATTTCATGTGCTAGATAGATTTGTAACCCTCCAATGGCCACTGGGTTTCAGCTGCTGGTACTCAAAAGCATCTCCAAAGATCACAGCCATTCTT
>NW_011105513.1:0-615 GCF_000146605.3 Meleagris gallopavo | reverse complement strand
GGCCTATATCTGTAGCACAATTTTCCTCACGGTGTGCAAGTTAGGTGGATCTATCCCCCTTGCACCCAGTGTATGCGCAACGCTGAATAAACCATACCTTCTTTGTAATCTTACTTGGTTACAGAGTTTGATTCCGCACGTCAGTTTGGCACCCAGATGGGACACCTCTGTTTGGCTGCGGGACTGGCTAAGAGAGGGGACGCCTTTGGCATGGCCTGAGGTTTCTTGGAAAGAGTCCCCTTCCTCATCTGGTCACTGTGGGGACAGACAAGGACCATCCATCGGCGGACCAGGTATGTGTATGGAAAGGGGCAACCCGTAAGTCATGAGGAGATATCCTATGCAGGATATGAAGGAGCATGCATGCTCTCCTCCCCCCTCCCCCTCCCCTCCCCCCCCCCGAGGTATGTGAGCTCATGAGGTTATGTCGCTGGCTGGGGTAGGGAGACTCCTTGGGGAAGTTTGTACGAAGGGGACCTTGTAAGTCGTACACGAGGAAAGAGCAATAGCTCTCCCTTAGAGGACTGGTAACAACAGGTATCTTGTCAAATGATAACGTGGGAGTTGTAGGTTGTATTATTGTTATCACCATCTGTTGTAAGTGTTCAGTACCGT
>NW_011105511.1:0-376 GCF_000146605.3 Meleagris gallopavo | reverse complement strand
TTCTTTTTAGGCCTTGCTCAAGAAGGCATGAGAAACAGACTAAGCTGAAGCCACAGTAACCTTTTATCCATTATAAATTTCTGCAGATTCACAAATGCTATGCCTTGCTCTGTTGCTGTGCAGGCTCTCAGAAACCAGAGAACAGGAAAGGCATGAAGGCATTCTTTCTGCACCAGAATATAAAAGTGAAGACCAACTTGCAAAAACAAAACAAGTGTCTAATTAATGCAAAATGATACCAGATTCTGCTCCCTTTATTTGTCAGTGTGAAGTGAGAGCTGCAGAGCACTACCATTTGCAATTGAGAAGAGGTATGTGAGTTCTGACCTTAAATATTTCCTCTTTGGCTAAACTCCAGCCTCTTTGCTTTTTCTTT
>NW_011105510.1:0-505 GCF_000146605.3 Meleagris gallopavo | reverse complement strand
AGCTATATAGTTATTATATTAGCCCACATGATGTTATGGAAATTAGGTCCTGCTATTTAATGCTTCAGCAGGTGTACATATTTGATTGAAATCTCATAGATGTAATGTAGTCAGAGTTTCGTAAACTTAGCATTACTGACATGTTGATTACCTGAATATCATTATTCAGAACCACCAAAATACACTCTAAGTTGATTCTGATAAGAAAGCTGTTGTCTATGGAGAAAGATATTTAAAGGAACTATCTTAATTACATTTTATTGATGTTAATAATAGGACTAGTGTTTTCATTTCCACCAATAATTTGGAATGAAATATACAAGTTCCACCAATATATTTTGCAGAATCATGCAAACTGCCAGTGTAGAAAACAGTGCAGAACATAGAAATCTGACAGGTAATTTTGAGCTCTTATCTGTGGCCTCTTCAATAACATGCATCTCAATACAGCCAGATACAAATGTAGCCCCTTTCAAAAATGACAAATACAGAGTTTAGGTAAAAT
>NW_011105509.1:0-448 GCF_000146605.3 Meleagris gallopavo | reverse complement strand
CTGGCACACCTGGAATGAAGCTGCAGAGGCAGCCAAGAGACCAGTGTGCTCAGAGGAAGAAGCCTGGGGACAGTGGCCCAGCTTTCCTCCTGGCCACTGGCCATACAGACAACATGACTGGGACATCCCAGTAATGCAGTACCCCGGTTCAATAATCTACAATTTTACCCACCAGAGCCTCCATTCTGTTTCCAAAGCCCTTCCCCAGTTGTCCCACACGGCACTGTTTTGTCAGCACCCCTCTTTCTCCCCAGCAGGCCTATTGCTGCCATTGCTGCTGGACAGCAAACCCCATTTCTTCTAAGCCCTCTCACATCCCCCGAGTTTTATGGTTGCTGCAGGACAATGTTGTGGATGGAAAGAACTCCAAGGCACAACATCTCTGCCTGCAGCACAAATGTCTCTGCACCCAGAGGAAACCAGACGAGCATAATCACATTCAAACTAG
>NW_011105508.1:0-490 GCF_000146605.3 Meleagris gallopavo | reverse complement strand
CCAAAGTCAGCCAGGATCAAGCACGATCCAGGCCAGCACAATGTGTCCCTGTTATCAGAAGCAACCTGCTCCCCTCACCACCATTTGTGCAGCACTGCACCAGTCTCGTCCTCACCCTGCACACCCCATTGGGTGCAACTCAACCCAGCGCTGCACAGGCACCTGCCTGTGCCCAGGAGAAAGCAGCAGCGAGGGCTTAGGAGCAAACAGGACTGACTGTAATCTCCTGTGGTGGAGATGGTCCGTGACAGCAACACGTTCACACAAAGTGGATGAGTCCCAGCTGAAGTCCCATAGTGCTGGCCACAGGTCAAGGTCCAGGCAGCCCTGCTCTTCCCCTCAAGCACATGTGTCCCACCACCGCTTTCACAAAACATCCATTCCCAACCTCACAAGCTGCCAGTCCAGGGCATCATCAGTTAAAAGCCATAGAATGAACCCCAGAATGGTTTGGGAAGGACCGATCCAGTTCCAACCTCCTGCCATGGGC
>NW_011105507.1:0-377 GCF_000146605.3 Meleagris gallopavo | reverse complement strand
TTCTGTACGAGTGATTTAAGCAGACAAGGATTCCTCAGGAGGAAAGGATATAATGAAAGGGGAGAGTGGGAAGGAGTCTGAAATCACAGGAGCATGAAATGGAATGGTGGCCCACGTATTCCATACTGAACCAGGGAGACTTTAAGGAAGACTCTGAGCCACAGGTGGTTTGAAAGCAGTGATTCTGAAGACTGCGTCTACACACTTGCCCTATTCCTACGCTCGCCCCAGTACCAACCACTGACCCGTATGCAACACAGCACAAGCTGAACAGACCTTTCTTCTCTCCTGGTACCATTCCCATGCTGATGATTCCCCTTACAGGGAAAACTCAGAAGAATGGAGAGAGCTAGAGACATTCAAGAGAAAATAGGCTT
>NW_011105506.1:0-751 GCF_000146605.3 Meleagris gallopavo | reverse complement strand
CCCCCCCTGGTGGCACCATAGGGATTTGGGGCACAGCACCCATTCGCCTCATTAATGGGCTTCTGATGGGGCGATGCTCCATCCCTGCTCTGGGAGAAGCACAGAAGCTCTTTGGGGTGGCAAAAGGAGCTCAGAGGCAGCCTCAGTCCTGTGCTGCACAAACCACGTTGGCTCTGTAACGCATCCATCCCCTGTGTGTATCCGTGCCACAACCTTTGCAACCACTTCTGCCCCACTTCCATCCCTCTTTTCTCTTCTTTTTTTTTTTGCACTTCTTGTAGGATACAATAAATTATATCGCCAAAGAAAGAAAAAAGAAGGGGAAGAAAGGGGGAAAAAAGGGGGAAAAAATAAAAGCACTGATGGACATTTTGCTTCGAGCTGCCATCCTGCCAGCTCCCATGCTGTGTCCCTGCGTCACCGCGGCCCCAAGGCCATCCCAAAGGGCTGCAGCTCTTGGAAACACTTCCTCTCATCCTCTCATTTTTCCCACGCTCCCTTCCCTCTGCTGGGGACCAAATCCTCCCCGCTGCCTGCCCCGCTCTCCTTGGGCCGCCCCAAATCTCTCCTTTGGATTTTAGGATCTGGTACCCAAAGATGTGCCAAGAAGCAGAGCAGGGCAACGTCACCCCAAATGTTGCCCGGAGGGGACCTTCCATGACCATCCCCAATCCCCACTCCTCAGTGCCTTCACCCCCATGGAGGTGGTGAGGGGACCCCAAGGGGGATGCAGAGCGTATGGGAAATCCAA
>NW_011105505.1:0-463 GCF_000146605.3 Meleagris gallopavo | reverse complement strand
TCACAAATCCAGACAACAGCACAATACAAACTGCTCTAATGGTAAGTAACTCCATCCCATACAGATCCATAGAAGTAAGAAAAAGCTTATAAGAAATGTGTACGAATGACTAAACCTCTTCAACATGGAATATCCATCACCAAGAGGGACAGAAACATAAAAATTAGTAAGGTTAGAAAAAGCATATATGATCATCTAGTCCAACTTCAGCTTGAACACTAAAGACACACAGAGCAACAAAACCTTAACAACAAAAAATAATCTTCCCCTTTTCATAGGATTATAGGATCATAGAATCATAGAATCATTAAGATTGGAAAAGACTTCCAAGATCATCTAGTTCAACTGTCAACTCATCACCACCATTCCCACTAAACCACATCCTAAAGTGCTATATCTACCCTTTTCTTGAAAACTTCCAGGCACAGTGATTCCACCATAACTCTGGGAAGCCTGTTTCAAC
>NW_011105504.1:0-978 GCF_000146605.3 Meleagris gallopavo | reverse complement strand
GAAACAGGATGAGAGAAAAGGGGAGACAATCAAGAATCATACAGAGACGGACACCAAAGGAGTACATGGGAAGAAATAAATGTCACCATTCACACCAGCAGATGTGATATCAAGAAAGCACACGTCTGTTTCCAGGAAGACGAACCTGGAATTTGCAAGAGATGCAGCTGTACATCAGGACAGGGATTGGTGTGAGACAGACTTACAGAATCGCCTGTTGGAACATACAGAGAAAGAGATGAACATATGAGAACATATGCAGCAGGGGCCCCTCAGATCTGGTTGAGCCATGTGATTGATCCCCAAAGACTGTCCTGTCCCCTTAATGAGTCTTTTCTTAACTCTGCACCATCTCACTCCGTCCTGTGTACACTGGATGGATAAATCATCATTACTGGGGAGAGCGGCATGAGTGGTTTTGGTGCCAGCTGCTGGAGTCAGGCTGGGGCTGAAGATGTCCCTGCCATGTGCTGTGTTGCTACAGAAGAGGGGTCCATGATTGTCTAATGGAACAGGGGTGGGTCTTGAGCCCCAACCACCTGTGGCAGGGGCAGGTTTTTATCCCCATAACCAGCCGGCTGTACTGCCAAGGGTGAGAGAGATGAGGTGTTTAGCACGTGCAGCTGGAGTCAGGGATGGACTGTCTGAATCCTCCCAAAACAGAATTTTACGGAGTGGATGTCTCTGAGATGCGGGCTCAGCCTTGGATCCGATTAAAACGCCGTCAGAAAATCTGTAACCCGTTCCGCTGCCGGGTTTCGGATCTGCGGCATCACGTGGCACAGCGGGGAGGAACAGGACTCGGCCATGTCGTGCTCCACGTCAAGTCCCACCTCTCTGTGTTCCATCCTGCCCATGTCGCTGGGGACGCTCTAAGTAGGCAATTGCTTTCCCCCGTGCCGACGGAGCTTTCGCGGCACTCCGCCTCCACTGCAGAGCCCTAGGTACGTTGCAGAACACGCAGAGCCCAAACCCCGC
>NW_011105503.1:0-358 GCF_000146605.3 Meleagris gallopavo | reverse complement strand
TACTTAAAGCTGGAAAGCCAATGAGGAAGCTGGCAGTGTTTGTGGAAATGATATGGATGTTTGTTATGAAGGTTAAATGATATTTGAGGGTTTCTCTGCTGAGAGATTTATCTAAATACAGTGCATCGGATTCTTGACTGATTTTCCTCTGCTGAAGTATAGTGAAATTGAGTCTATGGACACTTCAGTTTTTGTTTCTTCAGTGAAGATATTGGAGAAACTGTTACAAAACTTTTGTTTTTTTGACTCCTAACAGAACCAAGAATTCTCTTTTACAATTTACCAAAATAGTGGACTGAAAATTGCCTCAGTTAATGATAGAAATCTGAGCTATATTCACAGTTGTTTCCTAAGTGGG
>NW_011105502.1:0-591 GCF_000146605.3 Meleagris gallopavo | reverse complement strand
ATTTTAAGCCTTCCTATCTCTGGTAACTTGAATTCTTGTATTTCAGCAAAATGTGCACATCCATCTTAATGTCTGTCTAACTCATGCTATGTGATTACAAAACTGAACGCTACAGAAATCAATATCAGTCTAGTAAGATTGAATATAAAGTTACATAGGAGCAAGCACAGAAATAATCTTTATCTTTTAGGTAATACAGCACATGCACAATATTTCTCCTTTCATTTCAGCTCTGCAGATACATTCTGAGACACCTTTTGATTCTTAGAATGTGAGAGATTCATTTGGATTCATATTCTCTTTCAGTCAGCATAAATATGAGAATATGCTGAAGTAGTACTTCAGTTTCTGATCTTAGATACAATCACAAGTAATAAATGTAGTCACGGATGTCCCAGTATGTTGTTTTGTCAAGAAAAAAATAAAAATCTTAGAACAACTCTTGTCAATTATGACATTCAGAAAAAAAATATGTGGGTAGACCTAATCTAACTGTTTTCTCAGTAGTTTCTACTCCCAAGAAGTATTTTAAATACAGAAAAGTATCTCAGAGGGTTGTGCAGGAGACCTCATCATCCTTGTTTTATATGC
>NW_011105501.1:0-558 GCF_000146605.3 Meleagris gallopavo | reverse complement strand
CTAGGGTATGTTTTGACAATAATTTCACTTTTATTTGAGAATCCACCATGTACTATTACTGAGAAGTTTACTGAAATTTCTTGGATTTTAATCTTTGACAATCCCATGATATTCTACAAGTGATTATCTGAGAGCTAGAATGTTAGAAAACCCACAACTTTACTTTTGTTGATGAAGAAAGAAACATAAGATGCTTTCATGATACTCTGTGTCATTCATGTGAATTTAAAATTAGTCTTTCCTCATCTTTCTTGGTTGTAAGGAGGGTTGTAGGTCCAAACACCCCAGTCATGTTATTTTGACATCGGATTTTCCCCTATGTGTGGAAGTTTTTACTCCATAAATTAATTGAAGGGAATTGTTCTTCTTTTCATCTCCTTTTTCTGTTCTCAATGTCAATTAGGACAGGAAAATAACAAAATAATATTCTCATTTCTTCATATGCTTGATTGAATTAGTTGTCAATGCTTACTATGAGTGTTAGAATTTTTCTTTATAATTTATGGGGAATAGCTTTGACTGGTACAATAGCTGTTTTTTTTTTTTTTTGTGTGTGTG
>NW_011105500.1:0-399 GCF_000146605.3 Meleagris gallopavo | reverse complement strand
TCTGGTGGTTGGTGATGCTGCACATAGCAGGGGGTTGGAACTGGATGGTCATTGTGGTCCTTTTCAACCCAGGCCATTCTATTATTCTATGTTTCTACTTTGTACAACTATCAGATGGTTGCTAATATCAACAGTAATATATAAAACTGAAGCAGGTACTGCACGGTAACTTTTTTTCTTACTAAGCAAAATACCCAGCCATTTAAAAATAGTGCTGCCAAATACAGGCAAAAAAGAACAGCAAACAGAACTGTACGTTCACTGCATGTTATTTAAAGCACAAGGAAACAAATTTGATTTCTGTGCACACTACTAAGTTCATTCTAGCACAAGATTTATGACATTACTTCAAAGATTACATGGATCCCATCTCAAGTTTTAATGTGGTGATCTTCTACA
>NW_011105499.1:0-432 GCF_000146605.3 Meleagris gallopavo | reverse complement strand
TTTACAATTCAGATGGGATCCATCGGAGTGCCATTAACCTTTACTTTGCGCCCCTGATAAAACCAATGAATTGATTCAGAGACACTTTCACATTCATTTGGGGAGACTGTTTGTGGCAGGGAATTGTGCAAACCAACTTTCTGTTGGCTTTGGTGGCAATTTTCCAGTGCAGTGGGTCACAGCCCCTTTTTGCTTTGCTGCTCCCATTGGCCCCATTGAAATTCCCATTGAACCCATTGGGATCCCCACTGGCCTTATTGGGATCCCCACTGACACCACTGAGATCCCCACTCACCCCACTGGGATCCCTATTGGCCCCATTGAGATCGTCACTGACCCCACTGGGATCCCCACTGACACCACTGAGATCCCCGTTGGCCCCACTGGGATCCTCATGGACCCCACTGAGATCCCCATTGCCCCACTGGGATC
>NW_011105498.1:0-455 GCF_000146605.3 Meleagris gallopavo | reverse complement strand
TTATTTCCTTCTGCGGTCCCTCTTGGGTAGCAAAAGTTAAAAGTAGTTTCAGAGGGGGTTGAAATTAACCTACTCCATGGAGACATCTAGGAATAGTCTCAGGAAATACTCTCTGGATTTCCCTTTGTTTGTTTTACTTTTTTGTGAGAATAATTTCTATTTATCAGAACAAAATATTTCACTGGGAATGGATCTTACTTTTTCAGCTGTGTACAAAGTGCCTGCTCAGAAAGAGAACATCACCCTCAATGTCCCTCAGTGGTGACACTGAGAGCACCTATTCACACGCTGCTCAGGGAAGCTATCTAGAGCATCCTATTGCAAACTCTCATACAACACCCTAGGCACCATTTCTCTCCTAGCCTACAGAACTTTTTAAAATTCCCAAGCACTGAAAAAAAATTCTGAAGCTTGGAAAACTTAGCAAGATAAATTGCCTTTCAAGCTATCATAAC
>NW_011105497.1:0-589 GCF_000146605.3 Meleagris gallopavo | reverse complement strand
AAGCAGTTCCTGGTGCTGGGACCAGGCATTCAGCAGCAGACAGCAAAATAAATACCAACATAAGCAAGGAGTTCTGTTCTCCTCCTTGCTCCTCCTTCCTGCCCAGGCTTTATCCTTCCCAGTTAAAGGGTTCCCATATTTTGGGCTCACATTGTGAAACAGGATGAGATATTAACTCCCCTGCAGAGAGTTCAGTGCCTCTGACTTCAATTTCTCTACACAGCACAAAACTGCCACCAGAAACACAGCTCCAGTTACAGCCTCGTGGTCACCACAGAATGACTGGAACCAACCTGGGAGTCCCAGCTCAAGGGATAACTGTGGGACACTTTCACCTCCAAGCTCCTCCTTCCTTTCCAGACACATCTCAGAGAGGTTAAACATAGAAATGGGGGTTTCTGAGCAAGAGGGGCCCTCTCAAAGCTCAAAACACACACACACAACTTCCCTCTTGGTCTGCTGTCTCATCCTGCAAACCTTTGTCTTCTCAACAGTTATAAACAGATTAAGAAAGAATGGAAGAAATTCTTCCAAAGGTGCCGAGTCTGTGCTACTGCACCAACAGAAGGGGAGCAAAACCAATGCTGTC
>NW_011105496.1:0-574 GCF_000146605.3 Meleagris gallopavo | reverse complement strand
GTAAAGTATGTTGGTTCTCTCTTACATGTTGGACTAAAAGACATTGACTCTTTCAGACTTAACAAGACATTGAAAATTGCCTTCTTAACAATCAGTGTTTACAAAGACCTGTAGCAAAACAGTTTGCTTTCTATCTGTGCTTAGTCTGGTTCACTAATGGAAAGCAGAGAGTCAGAGAATAAAATCAGATCCCAAAGAATTATGCTATGAGCACAGCATGAGGAAGCTTTGCCTTTTCTTACCAAAAATTCAGCAGTCTAACCTGTGCAGTCAGAGGAAAATTCATAAAGCACGTAATTAATGCCAATGACTTGAAAGAATACCCAGTGACTGATTTCTACTGCAAAAGGACGGACAAAACAGTTTTTACATCTCTTCACACTTCAGTGATACAGTTGTATGTGGCCGACGTAAATGGTACACATTTAAATGGCACTTTGCTATAAGGGGTTAGGAGAAGAAGAAAAGCCTGACATGCACAACTGTTATAATCCCACATGATTCAGCACACAGAAATGCCTCTATGACACCGGCAGCTGACAGCTGCCCTGAATACCACGTTAGCGTTTGCAGC
>NW_011105495.1:0-998 GCF_000146605.3 Meleagris gallopavo | reverse complement strand
ATTTGAGGGCTCTGTGGCACCCAGAGCTTTGTGACACAAGGGAAAGCTTTGCACAACGAAAGCTGGTGTGAGGTTTACAGGACTAAAGAGAACTGTGAGTTTAGTCTAGATGATCTGTGTCTTCAAGCCTTCCTGTTTCTGCATCTTTAGTACAGTTAAACTAAAATGTTCCAGGACATCAGGAATTATAACACCAGTATTATTTGTGTTTGTTTATGGGGGTTTGGTTTTGCTTTTAAATTGGATCCCCACTTTCAAATTTGAAGTTACTTTATCTGGCAGTAGTAAGCAGGGCTCCTGAAGATGTGGTCTCACCCTGGAGAATCACTGGTAGCCAGAAACACTGGTAGCCTCCTCTGTTGCAGAATTGCACTCGCTCCATGTTGCTGGGCTCAAGGGCCGTTAGTGAAGAGAGTGTGAAGGTAAATAACTTCTTGGAGCTCTGTCTTCCCCTGTGTTGGTCTGCAAACCTTGCTGCTTGTACTCGAAGTTAATGCTTTGATTTCTAACTCTCTAAGGTTCTTTTTCTCTCTTTTTTTCTCAAGGCATTGTGAACAGCAGGCTGCTGAATGACTATCTGCATCGGGTCTTCTCCAGTGCTGATGGGAACCAGCCTGCAGCTGCTTACAGGTATGGGACTTCTTACTCTCTAGATGGCAGTGATGCTGCGTCAGTCCCCTGCATGTACAACCCCATACAAAAGATCACGAGGCAATATTTCTGAAACAAATAGGCAGGTATGCATTCCCCTTCTCATTTCTGTTCCCTCTCTGCTTGGGAAGAAGCGCAAAATGCACAGGTTTTAGCTAATGAAAAGTATGTCATCAGTGCCCGGTAAACTGAATGCAAGGCTGCTACTTGTACATCGAAGAGCATATGCTTCTCAGGCAGTGGAATCGTCAGTGCTTTTCGTGTTAGGAGTCACCAAAGGAAAAGGCACACAAAATTGCTGTACAATGTCTGTTTCCATCTCTTTGCTTTCATTTCTCCTTCACCAA
>NW_011105494.1:0-494 GCF_000146605.3 Meleagris gallopavo | reverse complement strand
GGTGGTTCTCCTGACTTCCAGACTGAGGTGCCAGAAGGTTTATTAAAGATCCTCTTGCAACAGCTTTTCATTGCACTGAATAATATGTGATTGTTTCTGATTTTTCCTACATTCGCTGAACAGTCACTGGTGCCTCATGTTATTTTGAGTTTTTTATTGATCTGATCTTAAAAACTGAAATTCAGATACTTCATTTCAATGTGCAAATGAAGATTTTTTTTCCAGAAAAACGGTAAATCTATCCTCCTACTGAAATATGGAGCATTACATATAATTGCAATGTCAATTTTTTGTGGCATTGTGTCCGTGAGGTTTTCCTTGAGAAGCTCACCTAGAGGCAAGAATGGTCTCTTTATAGAAAACATATGTTGATACACTGGTGTATTTATTTAGCTTCAGAGTCTAGAGCTCTAGGGAAATAACCTCCAGGGAGGAGATGGAGTCACAATCCCTGGCAGCGTTCAAGAGGCATGTGCATGAAGATGTACGAGATA
>NW_011105493.1:0-521 GCF_000146605.3 Meleagris gallopavo | reverse complement strand
TCTATTCTATGATCATCCTGGGCTCCAGCCCAAGCCTCTTCCATCTTGAGAACAGTCATACTTGCACTGTGAGGTATTAAACGAGCTGCCTCTCCCCTTGTTTTTCTAAAACACAACCCAGGTTTGGTATGACTGATAGGGAAAAGGGAATTTTCCTAACTGAAAACAAATAGTTAAAGTCAATACTTTCTTTTCACTATCATAACTGTACTGTAGATACCATTAAATTCTAACTTGGGAATCATTTAATTCTTCCTTCTGTATTTATGGAGAGTTCATGAATCCAGACTGATGAGCTGCAGCTCCAGTACCAAAAAGTGTTGCAGAAAGGAGGAATAGAAAGCAGAAGCTGGAAAGAACGATAAAACAATCAAGACTTGACAGAAATTAAAATCTGCATGAAGATGTATGGGAAGCACAGCCATTCCAGCAATATCCCATATTTGCACCACCTTAGGCATGGAATTTATTTCATATGTATATATATATACATATATTAAAAATTATGCAAAGCAAAATAT
>NW_011105492.1:0-529 GCF_000146605.3 Meleagris gallopavo | reverse complement strand
TTTATGATCCATGTTTCAGCATCCCTGTTCTCCTTCAACAACAACATAAGACCCTATAGCCACTCTGGTACATGATGTGAATTGTATCAAACAACTGTTACCAGTACTTTCATCCCTAGTTTTAAAAGGAAGACTAGAACTGATCCCTAGTTTTTAGCTAACATCTTCACGACCACTGAGCATTTTCAAGAAGCTCCTTAATATTTTATAGTGTAATGTAATGAAACTGAGTCATAAGGTAATTACTGTTCTTACTTGATATATGAACGATATTATTACCATACCTTACAACACCATTTTAAAAGCTACTGACACATATACTATATGTCAACTTCCCTTTATTATTCTGATACCTTAAATACAGCAACCCAACTTCAAATAAAGGTGCAGAAATCCTAAGCATCACTTTAATGATTTTAAATATCATTTCTGAAGATGGACTTCTCTTTGTTAAGCTAAATCTTAAGAAAAATCTCAAAAAAAGGAGATGCCAAGAAGTTCACTGTAGTCTGAAAGACATCACCTGATT
>NW_011105491.1:0-428 GCF_000146605.3 Meleagris gallopavo | reverse complement strand
TGGTTCTCTCTATTGCATTGTTCTACAGTCTTCATTAGGGCAAGGAACGTGGTGAAAGTACTTTGACTTGTTTGTATATGCTGAAGTGGTAAATAACAGGGAACTGAAGTCAGACCTGATGCGTGGATCTTAATAGCTTCAGAGATACTGGGTGTCTATATTTTGTTATGAGATAATTTTGTGTAGGTTTTCTTGTAAAAACAAGGAGTAATGTTTTTAGTTTGATTTGAGACTTATCTGTCTCCAACTCTGTAGTCAGGTCTGATGTGCACAGGTTTCTCTTTTTCCTAATACCTCTTATAATACCTAATCTATGCAACCTTAGTCATATTTAGTATAAACAGAACTACATGCAACATCAGGCAGAGGAATCATATCGTGAATATCTTTAGTGTTACTGTTTATAGGTTTCATCTGAGAAATTTCTG
>NW_011105490.1:0-601 GCF_000146605.3 Meleagris gallopavo | reverse complement strand
TTCAATGTACTTTATACTCATGGAAGTGAAATTCATTCAAAGTTCCTAGTCTTAAAAACATTCTTGAAGACTTTTACTTCTTCCTCCTGGTATGCTTAGGAGTAATTATAATACTTATTTGAATAACCTTAGTTTATACAAGAGGGCATTATATGGAACAAGAATGGCTTAGATGTTCAAACTGTATGTAATTAACTGATTTTGAATACTGCCTTGAAATGAAGGTTTGATGATCCCTGTGTTTGATATGTAAACATCCTATTGTTTATGTTCTTGGGAAAGAAATAATAAAAGAGATAGCATATAAATTTTTGGCTGATAGTAGACTCTGTGTTTCACCACTGGTTGAAGTAATCTTGTTTTTGAATCTGTTACTTGCAGCAAAATATTCTATTAATACATGGAAAAACTCTAGACCTGCTGGGAATTTAGGGATCTGAAAATGACACTGGAACTTGGCTGATCAAAAAGCGTGGAGTAAAATTTTGGCTGTTAGATGGAACAGATCTTAGAGGACCTTGGAGTCATGTTTGGGCTTTGAAAAACTAGTGGCCTTTCCCAAGAAGAGAATTAGTTGAACCTTTGCTTTTGGAGACCAATA
>NW_011105489.1:0-553 GCF_000146605.3 Meleagris gallopavo | reverse complement strand
AAGAATTATCAAATAATATACTAACTAATGGAATGAAAAAAAGATTCACGATTAGGAACAAGACTAACTCTCAGATTTTTAGTGTCATTCAAAAAGTCAGGTAACCAGGAGCAGGGAAGTAAGCTTCCCATGCAGTGTTCTTATGAAGGAACTATAATTTTGCCAAGAGATGTTACAGTAACTACATTACACAAAATGTAATCAGTTCCATTGTACAAAGCAAGGAGTTGCTTTGGGAAGTGGACTTCTTTCTTTTAAGGAAGGAATGCAGAGATGGTTGATGCTTTTGTGGTGAAAGAATGCAAGCATACCTATGATGCACTTTTGTTTCATCAGCAGCAATGCTGAAAAACATTTCAAGGGCCCATGGCAGGGGGGTTGAAACCAGATTATCTTTGAGGTCCTTTTCAACCCAGGCCATCCTATGATTCTATGTTTAGAGCACTATCAAACACATGCTGTTGAAGCAGCATGCAGAAGAGCTTGTGGAGGATGCACTGTCTTGAAGCAGAGCAATGCAGCATCTATGTTTTATTAATGAGCTCAATAGTCG
>NW_011105488.1:0-630 GCF_000146605.3 Meleagris gallopavo | reverse complement strand
TCTGCAACTGAAAATTCTAATTTAAAGATATCTAAATGTTCAAATAAAAATTCGTCAAGATGTTTTGCAGACTTTTAAGTATCTTAACATGAGAAATTATATGCTTATATTTGCATTTTCTTAGCTGTGGAAATAAAACTGACAACTTTTCTTTGAAATATTTATCTTAAATCTATATCTTCTTTTTCCTGATTGTACATCCTGTATTTAATTTCTTGATAACCACTATCTAAAGTAAATGCATTAACTGTCTGTTGAGTTACTAATTTCTATGAATAACAATGCAAAAAATTGAGTTGTTTGAAGGTATTTTTTTAAAAAAATCTACAAATAAAGGAAACATAAAAGTAGCACCATCAATCAAATGCAATACAATTGCATTTCTGGCCTTAAATTCATGGATATTTTTGCCTTTTTAAAGTACAGAATATTTTTCTGGCAGTAAACATGAAAGTTTAATATATATAAGAAGGAATTGTAAGTGGTTAATAACAGAAAAAAAAATAGTCCAGAGAAAATACTGGCTGATTCATTAACTTGAATACATCTTATGTCCCTTTCTCCCTTGGGAGTGTGTATATGTATATCACACCTTCTTCTGATATATGACCACATGTGCTAGAAAACAGC
>NW_011105487.1:0-569 GCF_000146605.3 Meleagris gallopavo | reverse complement strand
TTCTTCAGGACAGAGCTCTCCTGTACACACTTAGGCTGTTTTCTTACCTGTCTTTAACATAGTCCATCCAGTGCTCCATTTCAGATTTCTGAACTGGTCTTCTTTATCTGACAAGTGGGGGGGAAAAAATAAATTTAAAAAAAAAAAAAAAACAGAAATGGTCTTTTGCCTGAATTAACAACCAAGCCACTGAAGTTCCAAGTAGTTTTTATAACAATTCCAAGTATCTCTCCCTACGTACTTAGTACTTAACTCATAGAGATACAAAAATTCTACAGCAGAGAATTGTTCATATGTGTAATGACAAGCATTGTAACTGTTTACTCACTAAATGGATTAACTCCTTTGCAAGCTGGACAATGGACATCTCAAAATTAGTTCCAATGTTATAAATTTCACCTGGCTTCCCCTCCTTCAGGACAGTAAGGAATGCTTCTACTACATCAGTTGCATATAGAAAATTCCTTCTCTGAAGTCCAGAACCATGAATACAGCTTAAGAACAGGGAAAAGCAGAAGACTTTTGTTAATACCTAAATGGAAGCATTCCATTTATTAAAATGCATTTTA
>NW_011105486.1:0-422 GCF_000146605.3 Meleagris gallopavo | reverse complement strand
TAAGAAGACAAAACACATTCCCATACTGGATGGCACCATAAAAGCAAAATTAGGATTTCAAAAATTACCAACATAAATGATTCACTTACCTGTTTTTCAGCCTGTCTATAATCTGATCCTTGAGGTGACAAGAAGTGACAAATATGACCATTGTTTTTTGCTTTTTCTCGAAGAGCCATGGCAGTTCTGACTGTGGCATTTCTAGCATGAACAAACACCATCACCTTGAGACAGAAAGAAATAGAGCTGATGAGAAATGACTGAAGTCTGAAATAATGAAAAGACCTTAATAATAAAATATTCTCTACTGTAAGAACAAATTAAATGGGAAAACGCATGGCATAATGATGAAAAATAATGTAGCTTTAGAGAAATTAAAGGATGATCATATCTATATTATATATAATGTTTTTCAAGAGCTT
>NW_011105485.1:0-502 GCF_000146605.3 Meleagris gallopavo | reverse complement strand
TACAGAGTAACACTCAGCCGAAGGCATGGATAATACAAACCACTGTAAAGTATTTCCCACAGAGAAATCTGTTATCTGAAAGATTTGCATCCCCCACCTGCTTCCCCCAACAGCATTCTTAAAATACGACTGCATTTGAAGTTACAGAAATGTGACATTACCTTTTAGTTGCATACGAATTGCTCTGCACCATCTTATAGATCATAGATAATATTTTGAGCATCATAGCTGAAAAAATGCATTATAAATTTATTTTTGTCAATGTTCAGAAATGCACATGCAATCATCTGTATTTATATTGACCGATATTTGTGTCTCATGCAATAAAACAGTGAAGCATGAACACGACTTGTGCACATATTTTAACATGGTGTGAAATACTGAGAGATGGCACCAATCAGCAGACTCAGTAATTTCTAGCAGTTAGAAAAAACTGCATATAAAGGAGCTGAGTGAAGGAACATGTCCTGCTGTCCAGATGAAGAAATTCATTGCCTGATCT
>NW_011105484.1:0-416 GCF_000146605.3 Meleagris gallopavo | reverse complement strand
TGTAGGGATCTGGGATTGCAGGAAAAAGCCTGAAGCAATTTCCTTGCAGTTTGCTGTTTTCCCAGCTCATCTCTCCTTCATCCTGTGAGAGATGTTGTGACAGTGCTTTCAACATCATCCTCACACAGCAAGACTTCTCCTGACAGAGATGCTGAACCGGAGTGGTAGGACATGAGCTTTCAGTCTGCCTCTACCATCTGTGCTTGAATTGCAAAGCAGAAAGGCCTGGCTATCTTGGGGTGGTGAGGAAAACCAGGGACCCTTAAAGTCCATTGGATCCCACTCCCTGCAATGCACAGGGACACCCACAGCTCCATCGGTGCTCAGAGCCCCATCCCCTGACCTTGAATGTCTCCAGGAACGGGACACCCACCACCACTCTAGTGGCTTAAAGTCTCAGGACAGGAAAATGAATT
>NW_011105483.1:0-601 GCF_000146605.3 Meleagris gallopavo | reverse complement strand
AGTAAGAAGTAATAGAAATGTTATAAAATATTTTATAGTTATTTTTGTGGGCATAGCAGTTATGATTAAGAAGGCTAGTCCACTGATTTTTTGACTGAAGTAAGATATTTGAGGTAAAAGCTGTCTGTCTAGTAAGCCTATACTCTTGGGGAGGTTTTCATTATTTGTCTTGAAATTCAGTAACAATTCCACAGTATCCTACAGTTCCTTTGAATATTCAGACTGAAGAATATACCTTCAGAAGCCAGAGTTCTACTGTAAAAGAATGTTCTGAAATAAATAAATGAATGAATAAATAAAATGTATACAATGAAATTAAGTCTTCACACAGATCCATGTTAAGGGTTAGTTCTTAAAGTTGTTTTGATGCATAGTCAGGGTAGTATTATTTGCAAAAGAGAAGTTTTGAGAAATTATAGCATCAGGAGAGTTGTATGTGCCTGTGTGGAAAAAATAATATTGAGAAAATAGGAAACTTTTGAGGAATGAACCAATACTTGTATATTCTTAATGTAGCTGCAGGTTATTTTTATCCTTATAACATTTATAAATGTTTGTGCAACTAAATGCTAAGCATGCTTTCACATCATAAAATTCGTTG
>NW_011105482.1:0-647 GCF_000146605.3 Meleagris gallopavo | reverse complement strand
CTGCTTATATGCTGAATGTGATAAACTGAACAGAGTTGCTAACATTAGCTAGGTTTTCAGATAGCTCCTATCTGCACCCTACTATTCAAAGCTGGGCATAATAGTCACATACAGCACAAATATCATTGTCTTAAGAACATACATCAGTATTTTAACACTGCTTAGTGAAAACATTTCATGAAAAGAACAGAACTCTTAATGCCCACTGCAAAGTAGTTGGCATAATTAACTTTCAATATTACACCCAGATGATTTCTCCATGCGGAATTACATGAGATGAATGCTACAGTTTATTACTTCAATAAATCTTGTATCAACAATATTATTTGATGTGATATAGCACTAACATTTTTTTATTACTACAATAAAAAAGATACTGACAACATGTTGCCACCTTATTTAAGTTAAGTGGAGAAATGATAGGCTTTGATACTAATAAAACACAGTCCCAATATTTTGTGAGGGTAAGAAGATACCTCTAGCAAGCAGTCAGGGTTCTAATAGGATCCTTTCTGTGTACAGTGCATACAGACTTTTCTGGCTTAATCATTCTAATTTCTCACACTCTACAGGCCATGAAGCCCTGATTTTTGCTTCTTCATAAAAGGTACGACTGCAACATATTTCACCATGGATTAGTATAAAGT
>NW_011105481.1:0-616 GCF_000146605.3 Meleagris gallopavo | reverse complement strand
TCATCATCCTTGAGGTCCCTTCCAACCCTGGCCATTCTGTGATTCAGTAATTCATAAGTAGCCAGATTTCTACTCAACTTGGCAAATGGCTTTTTTTGTTTTGAGTACTTAACTGCTTATATCTTAGTGCTCTCTTTCTAATTTTTTCCTCACCACGTAAAGTCAAGAAAAAATAATTTCAGACCAGATCCTGATGTCTTTAGCCATGTTCAGTAACATGTTCTGTGATTAACTCCCACTTATTCCAGTAGAACTTAACGCAGATTAAAATGCTCTGTGATATGAGCAACATCAATTTGTCCTTCAGGCTGTTGATACACTGCATTTTTGCCCCAAATATGCCAAGAATACTCTTGATAGAAGACCCCAAAACAGAACTGTTCTGGTAATGCAAAAAAAATCCCTTTGCATTTTCCCTTAAATGGAAAATTTTGAAGAGGTTATTCTCCAGTTTCTGTCTTCTACTTGAGGGTTTCTGGTACTTCATTGGGCATTTACTCCACGCTCCATAGTCTGCAATATTTTTCCCATTTATTAGCCTAAACCTTTCCTAGTTTATTTTATGGTTATAGGATTTTAATTACCATTCTCTGTAAGGCAATCCATATGAAGTTAA
>NW_011105480.1:0-577 GCF_000146605.3 Meleagris gallopavo | reverse complement strand
TCCTCAAGAGCCTGCATCCATCCATTGCAGCACTCCAGCCACATGACCTGTCCCACTGTGAAGTTGTAAATCCCTTTGAGATACCATCAAACATTCTCTGTTCTATGGTTGGTTTCAGACCCCAGATACCTGCTTTAGGTTCCAAAGAGTGCAGAGTGAGTGATGCTTGTTGGAGCAGTGCCTTCTCATTATTTCTTTACCTCTCTGAATGCCCACTCTTTTTTCAGAGGTCTGTTCCTTTTTCTTGTCTCCTTCATCATGTAAAAGGTAGCACTAAATACACTTCAGTTTCTCATTACACTAGTTATGCTGTAACATAGGAGTGGGAGACTCTAGCAGCCCCTGGGTATCTTACAGCCTTGAGCCTTACAGAAGACCTGCCTCAGTTGTTCTAAGGCTGGAGTGGTGCTAAGGCTCAGCACCACTTCAAGAGGCTCATGCTAGATGCTAACTTTGTGAATGCAGTGGTAGATATTGCTGGCCCTTGCATTGCTTGGCAGTAGAGTCTTGCATGAATGCTCTCTAATCTTGGGGGTTGATATTCCCAAGGATATTTCTGCAGTCATGACTGAGTCTG
>NW_011105479.1:0-491 GCF_000146605.3 Meleagris gallopavo | reverse complement strand
GCCACATCCACATGTTTTTGCAACACTTCCAGGGATGGTGACCCCACCACCCTCTGGGGCAGCCTGTGCTGCTGCCTCACTGTTCTTTCTGAAAATAAGTATTTACTAATATCCAACCTGAACTTCTGCCTGCGCAACTGACATGCCAGCTCCTCAGGCATCTCAGCTTTGTCGTATGGTTTGAGAGTGGAGCTCTGGGAAGTGCTATGAGCAATGCATGGGCACAGCATGAGCAATATAGGCTTTCTCGCTGCTACTGCTCTTTCAGCAGCCAACAGGAATAGCAGTACCAACTCTTGACATCACCTTTTCTTGTACATTGGCTGTCTGCCACCTTAGAGAGCCCTGCCCAGACCAACAGTCCTTCCACTGAGGGCAAGCAGCGGAGAGGGCTAAAGCTGCGTTTGGCAGAAGCACTGCCTCAGCAGAAAGTAAGGTGGCAGCCAGGATGTCTATCTACAAAACAGATCTGACCTTTCAAAACTGCTGTT
>NW_011105478.1:0-791 GCF_000146605.3 Meleagris gallopavo | reverse complement strand
TCCCCAGCTGTACATCGCACTAGGTGTTACACTAATGCACGAGGTAATATCTCAGTCCAAAGATCTGCCTGAAAGACAACTGCCTGATGTGTGACGGTAAATCCGAGCAGGTAAGAACCACTTTGTGGTTGCAGGAATTCAGTGGACCTGTCTGATGACGTTTTGCACCTTCCACCAGAAATACAGGAATTCGGGTACCAGCATTCTGCACAGAGGGTCTATTTTCTCCTTGCAAAGGCAGGAAATTAAAGCAACTTTTCACTACTGACTCAGCACACAGTAACGGGTCAGTGGTTTACAGCAACCGTCACCACCATAGGAATGACAACAGCAGCATCTCAACGCTGCCAGGACCAAAATCATCAGGAAGGGAAGCCAAGGGAAAGAAGTCTGATCCTCTGACTCAAAGTGCTAACGGAAACCCAGTCTCTTCCATAGTCAGAGTGCAGACCAGAACTTCTCTCACTTTCTCAGATATGCCAATTGCCCAGTTGTCCTCACAGACATCTCATATCTGATTTCTGAATCAGAACTGCCTGAATGGAAAAGATGCACAAAAAAAGCTATAAAGTAAGAAATACCCAAGAGTAGCTTTGATGTAAGAACACACTTCTGGGACCTTTGGTAAAATCTCAGTTCAATAACCCACCAGTACAGAGGTATTTTAACCAACAGCACTGGATGAGAACCTTTACAGCAAAAGGAAGGAAATGAGGTTCTGCAAGTGGAGCTGGCAGATCTGCTGACTGTGGCAGACTCTGGAAGCTAAAGCTTTACAGCCAAGGTGGCAA
>NW_011105477.1:0-539 GCF_000146605.3 Meleagris gallopavo | reverse complement strand
TATTTCTCTGGGCACAGAAAAGCGACAACAATGCAGAAAGAGATTGGTGCAGGTTTCACAGCCCTAAGCCTCAGTTAATGGCAATAAAATGAATAATAACAGTAATAAAGATTTTCTTGGACTGCTGTTTTTCTTGAGAAACTCCTCGAGACAGCAGATGTATCCCTTCTAGCCGGGGCTGCACCGCTGCCCAGGCAGCTACTGGAACTAATTTCTCTCCCAGGATTCAGATTTTCTGCAGCAAAATTTGCTGTCTATTTTCAGACAGACATGTATTTTCTCACTTCTCCTGTATTGTTTTAAAAAGAAAGTTTATATAAAAGACCAAAAACACAAGAAAGCAAAATACAGCAGTAAGTAATTTAAAGATATCAAAACATTATAGCCAAACTGACACTGTGCAATATTACTCAGAAATGTACAGAGTTATTCCAGGGATTAAACTGACCACAGAGTTGCATTCCTCGTTGTTCAGAACTAGCTTTCTGCCAAAGTACTTTAAGACTTTGGCATCTTTTGCTTTCATGTAACCAGGATTT
>NW_011105476.1:1678-6900 GCF_000146605.3 Meleagris gallopavo | reverse complement strand
CTCTTCTCTTCTCTTCTCTTCTCTTCTCTTCTCTTCTCTTCTCTTCTCCCAGCCGAACCAGCCCAGGTCCCTCAGCCTTTCCTCACAGCAGAGCTGCTCCAGCCCTCTGCTCACATCCAGCTCCTCGTCCACCAGGACCCCAGGTCCCCCTCCGCAGGGCTGCCCTCCAGCAGCTCTTCCCCCAGTCTGTACCACCTGGGTTTGCCCCGACCCAACGCCGCACCCTGCGCTTGGCCTTGCTGGACCTCGCCGGGTTCACCTGGGCCACCTCCCAGCTGCGCGGGTCCCCCTGCACGGCTCCTCCATTCTGCTGCAGCTCTGAAGTCCCACGGCTGCGGCAGCTGCAGCTCCTGAGCTGAGGGCTGCTCCTCTCTGACTCCTTGCTTGGTCCCCATCGGGTCATTTCCTGCGGTTATCAGCAATGTGGGGCAGCGAACGTTTCCCTCCTGTTGGCTCTTTGTTCGGAGGCCGTTACAGCACAGAAGAGCCCTGCTGGAGACATCAGTGGCAAAAGCAGTTATCCGGAGGCATCGCAGAGTGAGGCAGTGCGTTACAATTAGAAGAGCAAACCAAAGGCACAGACGGGCGCATAAGCTGAGGTTTCCCTTAAACAACCACTATTATCTTGGAAATAATAAGGAAAAACAAACACAACCAACTCGCAGAATTAAAAGTGCTCTCCTTGAACAAATGTATTATTGTAAAACTGATTATTACTAATTACTGATTGGAAAGACGCCGGCGATGTCGCCGCTGCGGTGTGGTAATGAAGGAGCCTCGCAGACCCCCAGAAATGCGATCCGTCTGCTCGGAGCCCTCCTGTTGTAATCAGGCTGAAGAGCCTCCGGGCGACGCTCCCAGGAGCACGGTTGGAACTGCAGGGAGTTGGACGAGCCGGGATGGCCTGTGCTGCTGCGCCGTGTCGGCGACACACAGGGCTGAGCCCCAGCCTCGGAATGGAAGCTGCCTTTCTTACGGTCATCTTCGTTCAGCGCTTCGATCCCGAACCTCCAGAAAGGAGCGCTGCTCCCCCAGCTGCCCTGCATGCTTGCACTGGGGTGGCTGGTGAGGCTCCTCTGCGATCTGTGCCGGTCAGCTGCGCTTTGTCTGGGTTACTGAGGGTCTGCACTGCACCCCAGGCTGCACTGACGCCCACCGCCCTCCAAAACCCGCCTGTGAGCGCGGGCGGTTGGCTCCTGTCACCAACGCTTGTTAAATCGACTCTGCCTTAAACCTGCCCGCTAAGCAAACGTATCGCCCTTATTTGGACCTCACAAGTTTTCCTGACAGATTATTTTGGTTTCCTGAAAGACGGATCGTCCTAAAGGTTTAAGTAACCAAATCACGTTCTACACTGTTAGAGAATCAAAGCCACGACGGATCTGCCTCCTCCAAGAGCGCCGGCCTTCAGGGAGCTCCGTCCCTGCCCGCTGGCCATGCAGGTGGCATTGCCTCGCACCCTGCAGCAGGAGGAGCAGAACTGAAGACAGAGTGGCTGAATAAAACAAAATAAAGCTATACAGCAGTAGCCTGTTTGCAAGTACGTTAAAGCCAGGCTTGGGCCTGGCACAGGTTGCCCAAGGAGGCTGTGGATGCTCATCCCATCCCTGCAGGCATCCGAGGCCAGGCTGGATGTGGCTCTGGGCAGCCTGGGCTGCTGGTTGGCGACCTGCACACAGCAGGGGTTGAACTGATGAGCGCTGTGGGCCTTTGCGACCCAGGCCGTGCTGGGGTTCTGTGATTCTATGGGTTCCTATGGCATCCCTAGGGATCCTTATGGCATTCAGTGGATCCCTATGGCACCCTGTGGATCCCAATCACACCCAAAGGTGACCTATGGATCCACAGGGTGCCTTAAGGGAACCTATGCATCCTTAGCAGGTCTATGGATCCCGGTGGCACCCTGTGGATCCCTGTGCACCCCATGAGCTCCATGGGCAGCCCGGGCTGCTGGTTTGTGACCCTGCACACAGCAGGGGGTTGGAACTCAATGAGCACCGTGATGGTTTTCAACCCAGGCCATTCTAGGATTCCGTGGCAGCAACAACAAACCCAGCTGGGAGGAAGGGCTCTGCTTTCCATCTGCCCTTTGCTCCCCGTCCTGAATGCTGTCTGGAGCTGCATCTCCGGCTGGCCACCCACCAGGCTGCGCTCGGTGCTCAGCACCGCTGTGTGCAGTCAGATGGAGACGGCTGCTGGAGAGCGCACTGAGATGGAACTGCTGCGCGCACTTGTGATTAAAGCGGTCTGGGGCTCGAAAGAAAGAGATTCAGGGCTCAGTAATTCAGCTCTCTTCCATTCTTAAGGCAGGACTTGGATGAGATTTGACTGCTGACTCAGTATAATGCTTTTCTCTCCTGCTGGCTCTGGTGTGTGCATGTTTTGGTCTCCTTGGTGGAGATCCACATTTCCATCTCACCATCTGTGCCAATAAAAATATGAATAAGTGACTACAAAATGAATAGGCTATGTTTTCCTGCGCATCTAACTGCATACAGCGTGTTTTTGTCCAGCAGCTCACAAAAAAAGTCAGTGCCCTTCCTTGGGCGCTGCGCAATAAAGACGCTCAGTGTTCCTGCGTCCCGCATCGCATCCTGCTTTTAGCTGCATCACTTCTTCCTGGCATTTACGCCCACCTACCTGACACTGCACCTTCAGTCTCGGCAGTATCGCTCTCCTTTTAGGTGCCTTCACATTTGGAGTTGCTTCCTGAGCCAGTCCATGCAGTGACCCTGCAAAGCAGTTGGGTGGCACCACCGGCCAGAACGGGCAGAAGCACGCCGAGAGATGGCAGTGCGCGCCAGGGCTGCATTGCTCCCCTCCCTTCCAGGCTTTGCTTGGCGTTACCCACGGAGCAGCCCTGCCAAAATACACCGGGAGGAAACCGGCACCTGCCTCCGGCGTGTCTGCGCCTCGGCGCTCGTCCTCCTGCTTTGGAAATCACAACGGACTGGAAGAAAATCATGGAGTCACAGAACGGCCTGGGTTAAAAGGCCCGCAGCGCTCATCACTTCCAACCCCTGCTGTGTGCAGGTCGCCAACCAGCAGCCCAGGTGCCCAGAGCCACGTCCAGCCTGGCCTCGGCTGCCTGCAGGGACGCAGGGGCAGTAACCGAGAAGGCGCTGGTTTTATTTGTGGCACCGCTGTCAGTAACTTATGCAACTGTTTCACTTCTCTTGGAGCTGGAATCCCTTCTTGTTTGGAGGCTCTTCTGCTGCACTGCAGAGAGGTTTCTGTTTGTGCTTTAGGAAATCTGCTTTAGTATTTATTACCCCTTCTTGATAGGACAGGGAGGAGCGGTTTCAAACCGAGCCAGGGGAGGTTTAGGCTGGAAGAGAGGAGGGAGTTTTTCACACAGGTGCCGAGGCTCTGGAGCAGGCAGCCCGAGGACCGCGGATGCCCAACGAGGCCTTGCTGTGTTGAACCTCACAGGCTCAGCCCACCTTCCGAGCCCGCTGAGGTCCCTCTGAATGGCGTCCCCTCCTCCCGCCGTGTAGCAGCACCGCTCCGCTGGGTTCACATCAGCCAGCCTGACCACCGTCCCTGCCCTCGTCCTGAGCACCGCCTTCCCGTCTGGCTCAGAGCTCCTGGCTCCGCCAGCTGCTCTGCTGGGCTCTGCTGGGCTCTGCTGGGCTCTGCTGGGCTCTGCTGGGCTCTGCTGGGCTCTGCTGGGCTCTGCTGGGCTCTGCTGGGCTCTGCTGGCCCCGTCCCATCACTGCTCACCACTGAGCTCCTCCTGGAGCTCCTGGCCCCTCCGACAGGCTCAGCCCCTCTGTGACCACTGCCGGTGCGTAGGGAACAGAAACGCAGCATCTCCGCAAAGCAGCCGTGAACAGAGAGAGCCGACGTGAGCTGGAGGTGTTCAAGGGACGTTTGGGTGTTGTGCTGAGGGACACGGATTCGTGAGAACTACTGGGGGAGGTGGATGTGGGGGAGGTTGGACTGGGTGATCTTGTAGGTCTTTTCCAGCCTGGGTGATGCTGTGATGCTGTGATGCTGTGATGCTGTGATGCTGTAACAGAATCACAGAATGGCCTGTGTTGGAAGGGACCCCAAGGATCACGAAGCTCCAACCCCCCACAGGCAGGGCCACCAACCTCCCCATCTCACAGCAGCCCAGGCTGCCCAGGGCCCCATCCTTGCTGGCCTTGAACACCTCCAGGGATGGACGGGGATCCACAGCCTCTCTGGCAGCTGCTCCAGCCTGTAACGTCTTCCTCCATCCCTGGCACTGGCATTTCAGATCCCTGTTCTGCTACAGTGGGAGAGAAGCCGTGAGTGCTGCTTGTCAGTGGTGATGAACCCTTCCTGCCACTCCTGGGTTCGATCCGTTGCAGACACTTTATCTGTGCACATTCACAAACACGAATATACCCGGGTTAAAGCGGGTAAACACAGCTTGCTCCCCTTTGCCCTGAAGCCGCTCAGCTGCTTTTTCCAGTTTTCGGCCCAGCTGGGTGTGGAGGAGCAGTGATGGGCAGCCGGCGCCCGCACCGCTCCGTGCTGCACGCAGAGCAGCTGCCGGCGCTGAAGAATTCAGTCTCTTTGCTGACGGGTCCTGAAGGTTCTCCACGTCCGTAATTACTGCGAGGAACTTCTGAAGTCTGACTGCGGGGAGACCCCACGTCGTGATGATGAGCGGGGCTGAGATGAGGACCAGCCTGGGGCTCCGCTTCTTTGACCCGCGTTCGGCTGCTGCCGAGCCCTGGGCACAGGCACGGATGCGGCGCGAGGAGTGAAGCTTCTGCTGCCGCTCCGCCGCCTTTAGCACACGGCCGACCGGCAGCCGGCACGGCGTCGACTTCAGCTTCAGCTTCGGCTTCGGCGGCGGAACATCGAGACGCGATGGAGAGAAAGCAGCCGCGGGTCCTGGCCGGGTATGGTCAGAAAAAGGCTGGGGAGCATCCCCTGCCCGGAGCTCATCGCTCCTTTCAGCAGCCCTGAGCTCAGTACAAAAGTCGCATTTTAACCCCTAATGTGTATTTCATTTGCACAAAGCAGTGCTGTGGCACCAGGGAAGGTGCGCAGATTGTAAAGTCGGAAGAAAATGTGCTGCCTCCTCTGCTCTGCACGAAAATGAGTCCAGAGGAGCATCACTAAGATGGGCAGAGGCCACTGAGATGCTCGGAGGGCTGGAGCAGCTCTGCTGTGAGGAAAGGCTGAGGGAACTGGGCTGGTTTGGCAGGGAGGAGAGGAGAGGAGAGGAGAGGAGAGGAGATCGG
>NW_011105476.1:0-1126 GCF_000146605.3 Meleagris gallopavo | reverse complement strand
AAGGCTGCAGGGAGACCTGATTGCGGCCTTCAGCGCTTGGAGGGAGCGGATAAACAGGAGGGGAACGGCTGTTTGTGAGGGTGGGTGGTGACAGGACAAGGGGAATGGCTTTAAAGTGAGCCAGGGGAGGTTTGGGTTGGATGTGAGGAGGCAGTTTTTCATGCAGAGGGTGGTGAGGCAGTGGCACAGGTTGCCCAAGGAGGCTGTGGATGCTCATCCCATCCCTGCAGGCATCCGAGGCCAGGCTGGATGTGGCTCTGGGCAGCCTGGGCTGCTGGTTGGCGACCTGCACACAGCAGGGGTTGGAACTGATGAGCGCTGTGGGCCTTTGCGACCCAGGCCGTGCTGGGGTTCTGTGATTCTATGAAAAGACCAAAGTAACCGAGCACCGCCTTGCCGTGGATATGAGTTTTACAAGAACTCTGGCTTAAAGTAGCCAAGAATTCAGCAGACACACAGGGAAGTGGTTTCTGTAGCTGAAATTCTGTACCTCTGTGTCTGCAGCTGTTTGACCCCACCGCTCATCTGCTGCAGCTGTGATCTGCCCAGAACAGAACAGAGCCACCTGATGCTTTCCTCAGCGTGCACCCACACAGGTTATCATCTCAGCCTCCCCCCCCCACGCGTGACCCCCAGCCCCACATCAGCACACGCCACCACCAGCGCCGACCCCACAGCACTGCGGTGCAGCAGCATCGCACCCATGCAGTGCACAGCCCTCCCTGCATCCTTGTATCCCTGGAGCCCTGCAGCCCTGTGTCCCTGGCTGCACTGCATCCCTGCATCCCTGCATCCCTGCATCCCTGGCTGAATTGCGTCCCTGGCCGCTCTGCACCCCTGCATCTCTGGCTGCCCTTCATCCCTGCCTGCACTGCATCCCTGGAGCCCTGCGTCCCTGTTGTCACCACATCCGTGGCTGCCCTGCATCACCCCAGCAGCGCTGCAGTTCCGCCCACGCCGCACCCCTGAGGGCACCGCACCCACAGCTGCACTGCACGGCTGCACTTTAATGGCTCAGGCCAGGAAGAGAGGTTTCCCATCTTCCCGCGCCAATTCCCGCAGGCACTCCAGCAGCACCAACGCGTCGGCCCTCAGCATGGGGGGCACCACGGCCAGCATCGCGTGC
>NW_011105475.1:0-950 GCF_000146605.3 Meleagris gallopavo | reverse complement strand
TCTTGCCCTTTGGATAACTCTGCTGATGTTAAAATATAGTCTTATGAAATTTTTTCCATTTCCCCAGGAAATATTTTGTGTTAATACATTCTTATTGATTTTATCTACCATGCATTTTGCCAAGTCTAATTCTTAGAGCCTTACGTTTATTGTCTTAGGCCCTAGTTGAGAAGTGTTGGGCTCCTTTCTTTTTCCATGATGCACAGTGCTCTTTTTTAGTCAAGGCATGGCCAGGAACAGCTTGGTATTGCTCTGTCTGTCAGGCTGGCAGCAGGTCTGACAGAGACAGGGTCAATGAGCACAAGATGAGGCAACTTGCTACACACTCACAAAAGGGAGCTGAAGCCAAAAGAAAGCTGATTGATGTGCAGTTAGTTGAGATAAGATGGGAATGAGAAGGGGACACATGAGAAGCATGAGGCAGTGACTGTTTGCAACTGCTTTGGTTATGTGGTATCATGCACTTGTAAAACACTTTGTACTAACAAGTCACTTAGTTATAAATGTGTATTTTAGGGGCATTTGGGATTCTTGCTAATTTGTCACCTCCTAAGCTCTGTGAGCTCTGTGACCATGCAGGCATTGGCAGCCCCTGGGGCAGGGGAACCGTGATATCACAGTGACACCATGTTCCCAGCCCACATCATTCCTGAGTTGGGCACTTGTTAACTCTTCAGACACAAGCCCACATTCTTGCCTCATTTCCTGAGGTCCTGAGAGCAATAGGCTGTAGTTACAAAGGCAAGTGCCTTCTGCCCCACGTGTAAAAGCAAGGCCAGCCGTGAGATGCATTCTTGGTCTGTTTATGAAGTTTCACCACTTGCAGAGGCTGCCTCCTCCTCTTGGCTGGGCTGAAGCCACCAAGGGGCTCCTCACACACTGTTTGCATGAAGATGCACCCATCTCTGACCACAAAGACAACTCTGTGGACCAGCTGAGTGCCGGGTCAG
>NW_011105474.1:0-577 GCF_000146605.3 Meleagris gallopavo | reverse complement strand
TCCAGCCACCAGCAGTGCTGCTGGGTTCGTTAGAGCTGATGAGTTTGGAACACCAAGCACCTGGCAGATCTGTCCAAGGCCACTGGTATGTGGCAGCATCAACAGCAGGTTGTGAAGGTTGGACCATGCCCAAGAGAGTGGGGGCTGCTATAGACAGGGCTACGTAACATACATGTGTGTGCGTGCACATGCACACAGTAGAACAAAGGACCCCCTGAGGGACTGTCTGAACACCTACCAGCAAGCTGCTAGCATGCTGCTGTAGTGATCTGAGTGCACATATCTGGGCTTGGCTTCCCAACCAACCAGGTAACTGAGGGCATGGGGGTGAACCATGTGAGCAGTTACCTGCTAACACCAGCAGCTTCACTAATAAAATATGCTGTACTGCATATTGGCTACCATCTGGGTCTGCCCTTGTTTCAACCCGCTGTCAGATGAAGGGGAGCTGACAACAAGCAGGCACAAAGCAAGGGGCAGGGATTCCCAGGTGTAGTTACGCTCTGAAATAGAGGATGTGGGTTTTCAGGTCATCAGTGATGTGTCAAATGAAACAGTGTGGGCTTTCTGTGATGGG
>NW_011105473.1:0-612 GCF_000146605.3 Meleagris gallopavo | reverse complement strand
CCCTGAGCGTGGCTGTGTGCAGGGATGGGGCACCACCACCTCTGTGGGGACCCTGTGCCTCACCGCCCTTATTGATATTGACTTTCTTTTAATTAAATATTGAAAATGATTCCAAAAAACCCACAAGCGTAAGAATTTGTATTGTGGCATAACACACAGTATAACTTTTTACCTGATTGAAAAACTGATTTTATTACTATCTTTCTATACCATCGTTTGGTCAAAAACTAACCAACACTTCAAATCCTGATACAACTGTGCAATGTGTTGGGGGAAAAATAAGTGTCATAGATATAGTGGAACTTGTCAGCATTACCAATACAAAAATAATGTTATCATTTGTACCTTAGCACTGATGATGAGGTAATGCTTGTTTCCTAGATCCCATCAGATCCCACCTGCAAATGAAATAGAGGATTCCAGTGAGGTTACTGCTGCTGGAGAGATCTGGAGTATATTCTATCGGCCATCCACATCAATATCCATCTTCAAGAAACAGCTGCGAAGCCAGCAAGACGATTGCAATCCACTGGTGGGAAACTGAAGTGTCTTTTATTTTACAGGAACCAATCTTCTTAAAATCCAGGTGATTTGGGAATAACCCTTTTTTTT
>NW_011105472.1:0-827 GCF_000146605.3 Meleagris gallopavo | reverse complement strand
TTTCTGTGCAACATATGTAGGCTGATTTTGTAGAAATGGCTGCTCCTGTGTCCCTTGTTTATTACTGAGGACAGCATCTAACCACTATGATCAGGTGATGAACACTTTATAGTTACTGGATTGTCCTTCTCTCAGCTTGCAATAAGGCATCATTGCTATGACCATACAAACAAAGGAAGATTCCTATGAGGGATGGTGTTATAATTTTTAAGACTAATCTCTTTTTCTGGTATCTGACAAATTCAGTATGCAAAAGGGTTGCAGCACAGGAACAGTTAGCCAGCAAAGCTTTAAAATAACCATTGATATAAAAGGAGCCAGGAAATCCATGAAACTGCAGCACACTTTGACACCTATGAAGTCTGCTTCCTTCTGACATTATATTCTTAAAAATAATTCTCTTGCTTGCATTAATTGCTGCCTCTGGCAATCACTTAATTTCCTTTATTCTTCAATAATCTTTCTGGCATTTTCACAGAAGGTATTTGCTAGTATCTCTTTCTCCTCCACTGTTCTAACTTTGGCCATCCACTTTCATCTGGGAACTGAAAGATTAAGGAAAAGTTTTCATCTAGAAGTGTGTTCTCACCTTGTCCCTCTTTTTCCTCTAAATACTTTTTTTTCCCACTGGCTAGCA
Organism: Meleagris gallopavo; assembly: GCF_000146605.3. Lineage (NCBI taxonomy): Eukaryota > Metazoa > Chordata > Aves > Galliformes > Phasianidae > Meleagris > Meleagris gallopavo. The sequence goes on along the minus strand of NW_011105472.1, from coordinate 190 downwards.
TTTTCTTTAAAATATTATACTCACTGTCTTTCAGGTAATGGCTGCAGTTTGTCATATATACTGGCACTGTTAGGACTCTGAGTTTTATTTTTATAGGTGGGCAGCATACCTTTGGGGAACAAAATTCTCATTCTTCTCATTCAAAATACTTAATCCTTCCTTTCCTTTTTCTCTTTTTCCTTTTTTTTTT
>NW_011105471.1:0-1032 GCF_000146605.3 Meleagris gallopavo | reverse complement strand
CTGTACCTAGACTTCAGCTGTTTGTTTTCTGTGCTAATAAACATCTCTGAAAAATGCTGCAATATTAAGCTCTCTGATTGATAAGGGAAGTTATTCCTGATATTTGATATAAAATTGCTTTTGCTGCAGTTTAAGAATATCACCTCTAGTTTCTCTTGTCCTATCTGTCACCCTTGATACCAGAAGCAGTTGAGGGTTGTTTTTCTAGCTATTGTTACTTTGACAGTAGGTTTGGTCACTTGCAAAAGATGATGACTTTCAGAGACTGCTCTCTTCTCACTAGTCATGGCACACCACATAAATGAGCACTAATTTTTATTTCCCTTTACCCAGAACTAATGCAGACTGAAATGCACCATGTTAGAACGCTGAAAATAATGCTGAAGGTGTACTCCAAAGCCATGAAAGAGGAACTGCAGTTCTCAAATGCAGTCATCAACAAGCTGTTCCCCTGTGTGGATGAGCTGCTGGAGATGCATGGGCAATTCCTGCTCCAGTTAAAGGAGCGGCGAAAGGAGTCCTTGGAAGAAGGCAGTGACCGAAATTATATAATCCAGAACATTGGAGACCTCTTGGTAAAACAGGTGTGAGACTGTACCAGATTTCTTGATGCTATTAAGCACCTCAAAAGCTAATTATAAGATAAAAATATGGTTGTGTAGACGTTAATAGAAGGCTGGGATTAAGAGCACCGTCTTAATATGTGTGCATGTGACTGCCAGGAACACATCTGATCAAAATCCTGAGAGATGTTCACTGGCTGTTCTTTGGGCACACATGTGCTCGTTATGTGGTATTCAGTGAGAATGATTTGGTCTTATCTTTGTGTTCTGAACGTACAGCAATGTACCCATGGTGTCCTTCCCAAATACAGCTGCTGTGCACTTAATGCTGAGCTTCTTGGTTCTGACCGTTTAATCTTTTCTACTAATGACAGCTGCTTTTAAGTTTATTGCCTGTTCTGTTAATGAGTGGATGCAACAATTTTTGTGTACTGTGACTTTTTTTGTTCTTCACCTTTTGCAATCCTTA
>NW_011105470.1:0-1358 GCF_000146605.3 Meleagris gallopavo | reverse complement strand
TCAGTCAATGAGATTGTGTTCTTTGTGTGTCAGAGGACACAGGAATCAATATATTAACATTGCTCTGCAACGTTTTGACATTTGAAGTTGCTCAGTTTATGCTTTCTATTTAAAAATATTAGATTTGATCAGTCAGGTGAGAGATGCAGAAATTAACATTCCTCCATCTCATACCAAGGAAGAAAGGGAAAAATGAGTGTTGCTTACAGCCCTCCACTTGAAACTGTTTGGTGCCTTAAGTCTGGTGCCAAATTAAAGCATTTTATGTCTGTAGGGCTCAAGTGCGAGCAACTTTCCAAGTTGGGATGAACCAGGGAGAGGTTTCCTCATTAGCTGTCTTGCTCTTGGTGCCAATGGCTGCCTGTGTGACACCCACATCAAGCGAGGCATGGTGTCCCAGAGATCTGCTCTAATTAAGTTCATCCATGCCAACTGTACATTAAGGATGAGCTAAAGGCATTGGCTGAATAGACACTGCAGGATTTTTCCACCAGAATATTACTTCGAAACCTCCCATCGGGGCACTCTCTGACTGCAAGGGGAAATGCTGACATATGGGATGTTTCCTTTGATTTCTAAGGCCAAAAGATGGATATGGCAGCTCTCGTAGGCACCTGTGTTAAATGAGAAGGAATCGTGATGTCTCAGCATGACTAACATCTTGTGAGCAGCAACAGTATTTTGCTTCTGTTCCTTGGGGGTACATGTACATGAGGTTGTGTATGAGAAGAACAATCTGTTCACTGAAGATGCAGAAATATTCCCCAGGGCTTCAAAGGCTGCCTTATTTCTGTAATGACCTTCTGCAACACAAGTGTGTGTATGTGAAAGGATAAATAGAATGAAATGAATGCCTCTGTTCTAGTTAACCAAGTCCCTGGAAAAGTCTGTGGGCAATGGGAAGGAATCGGAGTGTTCAGAGCTGTAGGAAAACACTTTGGTGCCAATCTTTCTGCCAGTCAGCAAGACAGAAGAAAAAGAGAAAATGAGCCATAAATGCTTTCCTGCATTGTTCTGTGCTCACGTTGCACCTAAAGGCAGGATCTAACTCTGTCTGTGGAGAGCCTCAAAGCTCTGTCTGGTTTCCAGCATCCTTCCCAGGTGACTCTCTGCTACAATACATCTCCATTGTTAGGCAGGCTGCATTTCTCTCCATTTCATCCCATGACTTCTAGCTGAATTTTCTTTTCTTCTATTGTTTCCTGAATCCTGGCAACGTGGTTAGGTACTGTGCATCCTCCTGTGTCTGCTCTTCCTCTGGTGTCAAAACGGGTTTACCTGACCTGTGTGAAATGGTGTTTGTTCTACCATCCTAATTAATTATGCTGACATGGTTGCTGAAGAGGATGCCAAGCACT
>NW_011105469.1:0-500 GCF_000146605.3 Meleagris gallopavo | reverse complement strand
CAGTCCTTGCAGCAGGGAGTCGCCTATGACAACCACCCTTCTATCCTTTCGGGTGTAGGAAGTCTTGAGGCGCGGGGTTGACCGCTTCCCCCCGAGGCACCCTCACAGGTGGGCCTCCTTCCACACCTGCACACACCTCTCCCTCGGGTTCCAGGGCCTCAAATCTATTCCGCAGAGGCACCTGGGGAGCCGAGCATGATCTGGGGGGGGGACGCCCACAACGCCGAGTAGGTATCTGTTTCCACCCACTGTTGCAGCAGTTCCGTGGGATGTGCCCACTCCACTGTGGCTGTCTTTCATGTTACCATATCCCTGACAACTTAGTCTTGATATCTGTGGGCAAATGGGGAGACAGAGCTGCACAGCTTTGTAAAGCAGAGAACAGCTTCAAAATGTTTAAGACCAGTGCTCTTCAACAAGGTGTTTGTAGTACTGTGAGGAGAAAAGAAGCTAGAAGGAAGCATGACAGACCTTTGTCCTGCTAGGAGGCCATGCAGGAG
>NW_011105468.1:0-498 GCF_000146605.3 Meleagris gallopavo | reverse complement strand
AACCACTAATCCTTGCAGACAGGCAAGTTGAAATTCTCAATGTGTATAAAAAGAATATTCTTAGTTATCTGATGAGACCTGTCAGTCTTCATGTGGTAAAGTTGCACGCTTACTGCATTATTCTATTTACAATCTGAAAATGTACAGGCTTTAAGTCTAACCTCTCGAAATATCAGCGACGAGCAAAATTCTGTTCTGATAAGGAAAGATTATCATCTTCCTGCTTAAGAAAGCAAGTGAAAGGAAAACGAAAGGGAAACGTGAAATCACAATCAACACTATTTGTCTCTGGAGATTACTGCAATGCCCCTTATTTTATTATCTGTTTTTAGTAAGGCCTTCATCTAAGTCATATCAGTAGAGAGAGCAGAAAAGAAATTTTAAAAAAACTTTATACTGGTGATGACTGCTGACTTGGAGTCATCGTTTTTTGGTCACTAAGCAAAGGAGGAAGAGGGTGTAAGATTCTATTTGCAGTAATTAGCAATGCATGTTTAT
>NW_011105467.1:0-441 GCF_000146605.3 Meleagris gallopavo | reverse complement strand
CTGCACTGCCTTTGTCGCTGGCCAGAAGCCCTAGGGCTTGCTTAGAGAGTTGGTCACTGGCCATGTTGAAATCATAGCCCATGTTTGAGGCATGACCCGTTCTCATAGAAGCTGAGCATGTTGATGCTGGGATTTTGGGGGTAGCCCCCTGGCTGGTGGCTCTGTCTCTCACCCTGTAGCGCTCGACAAGCTTGAAGCCCACAACGTGCTGCAGCTTGCGCAGGCAGATGGGGCAGGGCTCCAAGGGCCGCAGCAGGGCTTCATCCAGGCTCAGCGCGCCCTGCATGATGCACTGCAGCCAGCGGCACGTCCCCAGGCCCATCAGGTGGCAGATCTCATGACAGGTCACCTGTTGGGAAAACAAAAATCAGCTGTCTCAGCATTGCTGCGAGTCCTGTTGCCTCTCCATGCAGTCAGCACTGCAGTTTGCTCAGGTGGCAC
>NW_011105466.1:0-461 GCF_000146605.3 Meleagris gallopavo | reverse complement strand
ACTGTAGCTTGGGGCTGGGCATCTGCTTGACAAGGACCACCTGGCTGCCGTGCTGATGCAGGCAGGTAGGACAGGAGATGTGGTGTGCAGGCAGCAGGTCTGGGCTGCCAGCACCCAGCATTGCTCCCAGTCCATCCGGGTAGCAGAGTCTCCCTGGGACAACAGCAGCCTGTGCCCTTGCTGCCCACTGGGGAGCCTTAGTGGGGCTCTCCCAGAGCCTCCTACCCATCCTGCAGCTTCTAGACAAGCTCACGAACAGACAGCCCTCAGGGATGGACGGCAGACAGTCCCCAGGGACAGACAGCCCTAGGGGCAGACAGACAGCCAAGCACAGCCAGCAGTCAGATGTCTTTACAACAGCAGCAGGCTCATTTCGCAGCCCCCACGGTGCCAGTGGGCAGCACAAAGGGGCTCCCGCTGCCCCCTCCCAGTATGCAGTGGGCAATGGCTGCACGAGACAC
>NW_011105465.1:0-546 GCF_000146605.3 Meleagris gallopavo | reverse complement strand
GGAATACCAGCTGCACCAGCAGCTAACACCACCAACTTTGTGTGAACGATGAGTTGTAATGTTTATTGTGAGCCTTATAAATGGTCTAACTGCTGTGTTGGTGATTAGCCAACTTCTGGCTTTTGGCTAAACATATACAGGGTGATTTAAAGTGCTGTGTCAGTTTTTGTGAAGCCTTTTTACTCAGGAGAAGGCACAAGTTTTTAAATCACAACACTGAAGCACTTGCCCTTACTGCAATAGTCAATACGGTTTTTTTCTTCCTTATTTTTGGATTATATCTGTCTCCTCTATTCTGCATTTCCTCTTCTTAATGTTTCTATGCAACTTACTCCTGCACACCAACTGCCCAAAAGCAGGCCTTATCCAATCCACTTTCAACACTGCCTGACTTCCTTACATCAGCCAGCTTTGAGCATTTGGTGGGACATTCTGCCTTTATCTTGCAACTTTTTGGTACATGGATGTGCACATGCACAATCACTATTGCCCCTTTGATGGTCATATTGCTCACATAATTACATAAAACACTTACATCTATGTCTA
>NW_011105464.1:0-462 GCF_000146605.3 Meleagris gallopavo | reverse complement strand
GCACAGCAGGCAGGGAGGGGCCGAGTCAGAAGAGGAGGAGGTACAGGCAGCAGGGGGGTTTCTAGCCACAGGGTCTGTTCTGTGTGAGGCACCCCACAGATACTGGGTAAAAAGCCTGGCCCAGCCCTGTTCTGCCAGGGCAAGGGCACATCACGTGCCACCCAAGGTTCTCCTTCGCCATTTGACCTTAGTGCACCCGGTGCCCTGCCCCTCTCACTTGTTAATGGACATGGATGCTCCTACAGCCATGGCATCCTGTGAGGACACACCATGCAGGACCTCCTCTTCCAAGCTCACTCCTGATACCCAGCTCTGCCTTTGCCCACATCCTTGCAGACAATTCTCACACCCTACCTCAGCTTGCCATTCACCTTATGAAGGACATCAAGAGCCACTATCAGTAAGTTCACCTCATACACCTCACCACACAGCATCTTTGCTGTATGTACAGCCTGCACCAGA
>NW_011105463.1:0-491 GCF_000146605.3 Meleagris gallopavo | reverse complement strand
TGGAACCCCACATGCTTTCCTGTCCCTCTTCACCTCTGGTACAGCAGACTGCTGTGGAGATCGGCTTACAATTCCCCTTTTAGAGCATTCAGATAGCATCTACACAAGTGACTTTTTTAACTCTGCTAAGCATAGTAGCACATTATTGCCTACTGGTTGCGTTTTTCTAACAGCTGTTATACATGGGAATCTTCCCTGTGATGAGTGACACAGTAGTTAAAATAAACAAACACCACAAGTGTGATATGCTACACAATAAATCTAGACAAGACCGTAATAGAAGAGTACCATGTTGTGAGAGGAAGATGGTTTTATGTGTTGGTTCCTAATTCCTTAGGCAATTAGTTTCATAGTACTTCGCCATATATATCTATAGATATCTGTCTCTTACAGAAGCTCTACTTTACTTCATGGTAACATCTTCCACTAAGCTTAAAAAGCTTCTGGTTATTGTGGGCCAAAGACATCTGAGTAATGGCTCCCTGGATATT
>NW_011105462.1:0-653 GCF_000146605.3 Meleagris gallopavo | reverse complement strand
TGCTGCTAAGTTCGCTGTGTAGGATGAGCACACGATAAGGGTAAAGAGCCACCAGCTTCCCATCACAATGCGCATAGCCACAGAATTGACAGTAGATTCACCTCCTGAAAGCAAACAAGGAAAATAAAGATGCATCAGGAGCTTCTACCCTGTTTGTCCTACTGTGTTCAACTTTGTTGAAGAAACCCATCTGCATTTGTGCTTTCAGACCACCCTTTTTCTGTGAGCTAAGAGCTACTTCCACTAAGACAGTCAACCTCTTGCCCTGGATACTCTTCTAGAAAATGCTATTTCAAAATGTTTCCCTCAGGCATTATTCAGGATCAAACCTAGAGAACATGAGTAACATTCTACATAAGTAAAGTTTTATGCTGAAGTACTACTAATATGCAGAAATTAAATCATTAGAGTGTTCAGAACATCTTTCTATTGGTTTTAAACGACAGAAAGATAAACTGTCTCACATGAGTTCAAAAACATATAAATTTCTAAAATCAGATTTAAATCATTAGAAAAGCTGCTAGTTGCTGAGTGATACTGTAATGTCACATCAAGCAGCTCTGTGGTTTATTTACCACATAATCGTTTTCACAAAGTGGAAAAGTCTGTTGGGAGCAGTTTTATCAGACTTTCTGAGAAACAGAGAAGCAGAA
>NW_011105461.1:0-562 GCF_000146605.3 Meleagris gallopavo | reverse complement strand
AGGGAAAAAGTTGCACCTCCTATGCAACCTCACCGGTGATATGTTGCAGATGAGAGAGGTGGTGCTCTGCCCTGCCCAAGCAGCAGGTATTATGACTTTCAGAGTCATAATATGGCTTGGCATACATGCAATAGCCAAAGTAATGGCTATGTGAAGAGAAACCTCAAGCCGTGCCAGCCACAGCTTCCTGCCTTCATGTCAGATGAAGCATTGCTGCATGATGCCCAAAGGAGTAGAACGAAGGTCTCTCTGCACTCTTCTCTTGGCACTTTCCTTCACAATTGGTAATAAGAACTATAATATCCTCCCCTCCTATAAGATGTAAGGGCTTGACTACCTTGCAAAAACATCCTCTCTGGCAGGCCCAAACTGCCCTAACTGTGGTTGCTTCTGACTCTGGCTACGTGCCTTCCGTGCCACTAGTATTCATGGAAAATTTTACACTTCTCAGTGTTAATTTGATTCTCTTTCTCTTGGATGATGTATATAGTCTAACACTGAAGAAGAACACAACTGCTTTCAGAGAACTTTAGCTGTAAGCACTGAAATAGTAATATGTGGC
>NW_011105460.1:0-652 GCF_000146605.3 Meleagris gallopavo | reverse complement strand
TGTTCCTTTAAGTAGCGTTTTTTCAATATGTAATTTATTTTTAGTTTCCTCAGTGGAGCTTACTGAGCTGTTCTATACCTGGAAAAAAAATACTTGCATTAACAGCAGTTATTTGACTGAGCAGTAATGGAATTTGTTCATCAATTTCAAATAGACCAAAGCTTCTGTAGAGCTTAAATCTTTCAATCTACGTCAGCCCAGAAAAGCTGGCTTGTGCTTGTACAGGACTGACTGGGATGAGGATTACTTCAGAGCTCACATAGCTTTTTTTATTTTTTTTATTTTATTTTTTTGCCTCATATGCCTGTACAATACTTAAAATGGCTGGTACAGAATTGTAGGAAGTGATAAACTCTACATGACATATGAACACAGAATTACTACATGTAGATGTATATATATAGAGTGAGTTTTATGAAAATTACTGAGCATCAGCGCGGGTATGGTGTTGTGGTATCCATATGGTTATATTGCTGCTGCTGTCACCTCCCCTTCCTTCTGTCTCTCTGGTGCCAGAGAGGGGGAGTGGGTTGGAGGGCTGCAGTTCTCTCATTCCTGCTCTCCTCCAAAAACTGAGATTGCAAAATCTCTCTCCCTGCTGATTTCCTGAAACCTCGGTGAGGCCAGGAACTCCAATAATTAGTCTTTTCTG
>NW_011105459.1:0-519 GCF_000146605.3 Meleagris gallopavo | reverse complement strand
TTGCCTAAGCATATCACAGTGCTTTGAGCTGACTGGCTTGTAGAACAGTTTATGCTGAAAGCTCTTTAACACCAGTAGTTCAGTATTTGGTATTTTTCTTGCTTCAACCGCTTAAATGTTTTCATTACTCTATTGAGACTATTAGTATATAAAATCAGTCTTATTCCTTTTCCTGAGCAAGTGTATAATTTGAATTCAGGATTATTTTTCTTATCGGTGTTAATTGCAAAGACTGAAAAAATGTACACAAATTATAACAACGTACAGTTCAAGTTGTATGTCAGCGTTGCCTTACTCAAGAAAAAACGATAAATTCCAATGGGAAGCAAGCAAACACAAATAACAGGCTTTAAATCTGCATTCAGCCTTGTAAGAAAGGTATCCTCATACATAAACAAAGTTTAGCAGAAAGTTACTTAGGCCCATGGGGCTGAAAAAACTCCCTTAGAAGGTGACAGCTAAGAAAATAGCCATGTGGCTGATTGGCTTCAGTCTGAAGAAGAAAGAGTGCAACAAAAA
>NW_011105458.1:0-408 GCF_000146605.3 Meleagris gallopavo | reverse complement strand
AAATTTATATTTTTTAATTACAACTACATACCACATCTACTCAGGAAGCTAATACATGACTGGAGAACTAATGGGACTGTAACATCAGAGATCTCAGCCCAAGCAAAGTGCAAAAATGATTTTTAACTGCACTTTTGAAAGTCACTTTTAATTCAGGGCCAATTAATTAATTCACTCTAATTATTAGTTTATAACAGTCAGACCAGACACTACCTTATAAACCATGTCATATAACTGAGGTCTCTGTGATGGGATATTCAAGAATTTCTGAAAGGCAATTTTTAAATACAAATAAATAGCTCAGATCCCTTACAAGTATTTGACGGAAAGAGAAGTAGGAATTAATTTAGGAATTCAAAATCTGCTAACAGTCACTGCAGAATGAGAATGCTGCAAAACACACGTAAA
>NW_011105457.1:0-360 GCF_000146605.3 Meleagris gallopavo | reverse complement strand
AATCAGAGCACAAATCTGAAAAGCAAAGCCAGGTGGCACTCCAGGTGCTCAGCGCTTGCTGGGATATGGCTGTCTGCCAGCATGTGGCCTTCCCAGTGTGCTTTCCCCTTTACCTCTAATAAAGATAAGCATGCAGAATGCCCACCGAGGAGCTGAGAGGCTGCGTTCCAAGCTATCTCCCCTGCCTGCCTTCTTGTTTGTTGGTTGCTTTTAATTGACCCAGAGCAGATGAGTGAGTGAGCCTACTGCTGCTGCATCCAAAGGCTTCCATCTCTGGATGAGATGAGAAGAGGGAGGGTGTGCGCAGCTCCCCACAGCCAAAGCACAGGCAGCTCCCGTGCCTCCGCGCTGGTTAACATT
>NW_011105456.1:0-454 GCF_000146605.3 Meleagris gallopavo | reverse complement strand
TCCAGTAGGCACACACAGCAGTGCTCAACCTGGTTCAGGAGAGCAGGTTGTAAAGTTATGACTAATCCTAGAGCAACTTCTGCAGGGCCTTGAGTCACACCAGGCAGGAGTGCTGCCAGCCAGTCCTCTGGTTCAGCAATCAATACTGTGTTTGTTGCCAACTCCTGGCTAGGTGGAGGGGTTTGGGAGAAATTCAGTTTCTTATGGTATAGGGCGTAGTGCCAAAGAAGCAAACGTGCTTTGTGTTCTCAGTGGAGATCAACCCGGATTCCAAAGAGCAGAAAGTTGTTTTATCTATTGCTTTATATTGCATCTTTTAAAAACAACAACAACAAACAAAACAAACTGGTTTCATATGACTACTTTTGTTGAGTCAGTATTAAACCATCCTGGCTTGTCTTTTTTAAATTGATTCAGGTAGTGATGTTTGTATGATAACTGCAGTAGAGACATG
>NW_011105455.1:0-426 GCF_000146605.3 Meleagris gallopavo | reverse complement strand
AGGACTTCTTCAATTCTCTCAGCCTGACCTGTGTAACAATTTCTGTCTCGCTCATCTCAATCTTGAAATAATCCTCTTCAAGCTACCAATGCCAAATGACACACCGTTAGAGTCCTCCTGTTCCAACCTAGTTGGAGCCATTTTTTCCAATCAGTATGGAAGAGATGACTGGTTGTTCATATGCTAGAAGGCCAAGCTTTCAGCTTACTACTCTCATTGGACTATCTTCCCTTTCGCTGTATCTGTTCATAGTCTGGAAAGTGTGTGAGAAGTTCAACCTTTCCATTAGCTCTCTTGTTGGGCTTTTGTTTCAGCTTCAGTTCTGCAGAAGAGTTAATGCAGTAACACCGATTCTCAGGAGTCAGTGGGCTATTGTCTTTTTTCTTTCCCTTTCTCAAAATGGCTTTCTGTCTTTAGAGTTATTTT
>NW_011105454.1:0-480 GCF_000146605.3 Meleagris gallopavo | reverse complement strand
TCCAAGGAATCACTGCCACAGCCACAGCTACCACACCAAAAATACTGTAGAAGAGTCTGCAAACACAATAGAAACAAAATAAGAAATCATTTGCCAGAAGAATTTAATTTAGAACAAGTATAAAAACTGTTTAACATAATTGAAACACTTAAACATTTAAACAAAACTACCAAATTTTAGAGCAGAAGCATTGTGTAACAATATGAGCTGCATTTATTTTTAAAAGAGCTTGAAGACTGTACCTAAATTGACCAATTGTGCAGTTTATGGTTTTCTTATGTATTATTTGTTCTTTAAGAAATATCTTTATAAATAAATTAATTGACTGAACACAATCGTCCCACTTTATTGGCTGTTCTTTGACTGCTGTCACAAAATGATAATTTAATAATGAAACAGACAACTAATCTTTGATGAACCCAGTCTATATGGTGAATCAGTTACATTTTTCACTCCAGGTGAAAAGACAGACTGTTGAAA
>NW_011105453.1:0-618 GCF_000146605.3 Meleagris gallopavo | reverse complement strand
GCATATATTGACCTCTACTCATAAGGGTGAACACTTCTAGTGGCCTGGCAGATAATTTCAACAGGAAACAGCTGTGGTCTGGTCTGCCCTAGACCAGAAAGGATGTTTCTGGGTGAAGCTGGCTGACATGAGAAGCAACAGGCTGGTAATACCTGTGCATCTTCCAGTGATATATGTGGCTCCCTATGGCTATTCACAGAAAGTGAATTTCAATTTCAAAGTTTCTGTGTACAAAAGTCTCCTCTCAGGGGCCTGGAACAGGCCCCTCCTCTGGCAGTACTGTATTCATGTCTGTATTCATGGCGAGCAGAAATTTGTGGAAGTACTGAGTAGAAGGCAGAGAAATGCAAGAAAGAATTTAGTTCAGCTGTGCCCCACTGCATCAATGACTGAAAATAGCTTCTGAAAGGGAAAGAATTAAGGTTCATTGCTGCCTATCATAATTCAGTTTAGCTTCCACAGGAACAGGAAAAGCCCCTTCCTAACAAATCAGTGTCTGGGCAGATAATCCATCAACCGCTTTTCTCCTGTGGCTCACTACAATGGTGCGCACCAAAATGAGGATACTCAAAGAACAAAAACTGAGAAGCTGATGAAATTACAGGCTCTGCATATGTT
>NW_011105452.1:0-500 GCF_000146605.3 Meleagris gallopavo | reverse complement strand
TAGGTATAGTGAGGTGATGCATCCCTATCAGGGCATCCTGGTGCAGAGACCAGCATGGCCCTGTGAGCAGGCCCCTGGCCAAGGCCATATGCGAGCATGGCTGCTCAGGGTGTGTGTTTCAGTGTGAAATGCACTAGGGCTTTGGCAGAAGCCAAGTCATTTTCCTGTGCTTCGAAAAGGTAGCCTGGTAACCAAGAGTTACCTGTTTTAAGATACATATTTTCTCTGAGGTGAATAGGTGCCTGGTTGCCAATTCTCATGATTTTATCACAAGGCTCAAGTTATTTCATGTTAACTCAAGGCTCTGACTTTCCAAGACTTTTCTAGATTTTGTTGCTGAGGAAAGCAGTTTAAAAATGTGACACAATGAGTCAAAAACATGGAATGTAAATACAAAAGACACTGTTTAAACTTCTGATTTTTAGACAGTCTCACAGGTACAGGATGGGCAAATTCATGGTTTTCAACAATTGTCAGTTCCTGGTACCATAACGTATTTT
>NW_011105451.1:0-602 GCF_000146605.3 Meleagris gallopavo | reverse complement strand
TTTTTAATATTCCTGAATGATTATTCAGTGGAAGAGTGGTAACGTGCATCAAAAAATATCTGTCTGGGCCCTGTTTTGCTAGATTATGTCTATTTTTGAAAGAGGAAAATGACAAAGCAAATATTTTAGATCATGTATAAGTAGCCTTGTAAAAGCTTGAATTTACAAATTCAGTTTGAAAAGCAACATTATTTTTCAGTGCATGTTAGAAACTCTGTTGAGATTCATTTTTTATTTTTTTTATGACAGCGTGAAATTCCTGACAATTTGAATGCTTGACTTTGTAACCCTGAAAATGTTCTTTTAGTGTAGAACTTTGCACTCTAGAAGCAGGTTTTCTCTAAGCGACAGGAAAATTTACAGTTCTGCTACTGTCATGGTTTCATGATTTTTCATTATCGGTATTCCACATCATAACATCATGCAATGCACTGGGGGTTTGACTGCTGATGCTCAAGTTCCGGGTGCCTGTCCAGAGGAGAAGAGCAGCTACGTTTCCCCAGGGGGCTTTGCGGTCAGCGAGGAGATATAACTCCCGGCAAGGTCACCTGATGCTCTCTTCTTTGCCTGCGCTGCTTCGCTTGCGCTTCTCTGCCTGCGCT
>NW_011105450.1:0-513 GCF_000146605.3 Meleagris gallopavo | reverse complement strand
GGAATGGCAGCTGAGACATGAGGCAGGTTGTCAGAAAGCCAGGATTGCCCCTTCCTGCCAGCATTTCGTAGAGTAGCTGAGGATGGTCAGGTAATCTGAAAGCAGGGGCTTGAAGATGTCCTTCTTGATCCAGCACCACGTTCATGTTTTCTGGACGAATTTCTCCCGGACCACGGCCAGCGGCTTCAGCAGGCGGGCACCTTCTGCCACAGTAGCGGCTGCCCAAGCCGGACAAGTCAAAGCCCCCCGAGGTGATGGGCACGCCCTCAGAGCTGAGGATGCTGCCAACAGCAGCGGAGGTGGAGGAGCCCACAACGGTGTTCTGCGGGAAGGAGCTGAGGATGGGTCCGGGCAGGGTCACCACCACGGGAGAGGGCTCGATGACGATGGTGGAGTTCTGGCACTGCCTGACACAGGGCTCATTGCAGCTGCTGGCCAGAGGGGTTGGGCCGCAGGGCCGGCATGGCACACACTGGGTGTAGCAGGACATGTCTTGGGACTGAAGGTACACCT
>NW_011105449.1:0-446 GCF_000146605.3 Meleagris gallopavo | reverse complement strand
TTGGTTGGACACCTTCAGAAACAGTGTCCTGCTCAGATTGCCTGCATACTTCTTAGCACATTACAGAATGCTCAAAGAACAAATCTCAGCTATGTGTTCTTCTTGCAGCTGTTTGATTCCCATTTTTAGGAATCGGCTATCAATTAAATTTGAGAACTGAATGCCTCTCCTGTTAGTCCAGGAGGGCTTTGAATGTAAACCACTGCTTTCAGATAAATACTTGTATGTGTAAATTGTGGAAGATCAAACTAGCTGTTTTTTCTCCCTCTCTTTAAAATTCGAGGAAAGCCCAGATCTGCTGCTGCTCCTTAGGATGCTGTCTTTAGGACAGGGAGCCTGGGACATGATTGACAGTCAAGTCTTCAAGGAACCAAAAATGGTGAGCCTTCTTTAGATCTGTTTCTTATTTGATGTACATTGTGTCCCTGATTTAATCTTCAAGTCAG
>NW_011105448.1:0-483 GCF_000146605.3 Meleagris gallopavo | reverse complement strand
ATTTAGCAGGCCAGATCTAGAACTGAAAGACTGAATCTGCTGCTCACTGAGAAAAAGCTGCTAAATTTGTGCTGATTTGCTCAAAACTCATCCAGGTTTCTCCCTGTCTGAGCCTGGCTTATCTGCAAAGGAATCACAGAAACATATGTTGGTCACTGTTTGGTTTAATTCCACGTCCTGAGCTAAATTTAACCATGGTGTTAAGGCCAGGCTGTGTTAGCATCATCCCTCCTACCAATAGCAGGAGCTGATGAGGGCAGCTCCTGGCCCTGTCTTTGTTTCTGTGTTGGCCTTGATCAATCCTACAGAGCTCAAGTTGAAATGAAGGGATCTAGTTGGAGATAGGTGTCACCAATCATTTAAATGCATCCAATAAATATGTAAGAATTGGTTCTTTTAATGGAAATACTTAGTACCACATTTGTATTTAGAGATCAGAGCAATGGAACGAGCACAAAACTCTTTTCTTAAGCAGCTCATCAG
>NW_011105447.1:0-490 GCF_000146605.3 Meleagris gallopavo | reverse complement strand
AACAGTGCATGCATCTTGCAACACAAATGGGTGTCACACTGTGTAAAGGTGGGTGACAAAATCAAATGCTGCTATCACTCCTGATTTTCTGTGAAGTTCTCTAAGAAATTCGTTTCTCTTCCATTATCTGATTCTTATACTCTTGGAACGTGTCCTTGATTTCATCCTATTTCTCCATTAGCAATTCCATGTTTAATCTCCAGTGAGTTGGACTGCTGTTTCCATTGCAGCTTGATTTTCTACTAGAGGTCTAACTTGGCTTTGTGACTTTCTTTGTCTGTAACAATGAGAGGAAGATTGATTAAATGTTACTGTATTGATATTTTTCTTGTCCTTAGCACAAATTAAGTAAGAAATGATCCCTAGATTTGAGAAAAGCCTTTCCATGAGTTTTTCCTCTTCCTATGAAAGCATATGATGAAGAGAGGAATTTTTACAATGATTTACATTTAGTTATCTCTTAAAATGGCTACTGAACTGATACTGCCAT
>NW_011105446.1:0-537 GCF_000146605.3 Meleagris gallopavo | reverse complement strand
TTTCCTTTTACTGACATATATTTATTGAATTCTAAATTGCATATTAAAGTTCACTGCTATTAAATGACTCATTGTATGTATTCATGGATACCTCCACAAAGGAGCACAAAGTACTCTGTACTAACAGTTTTTCCTCATTTTTTCATTTTATTCTTTTATATTTTAAGTGCAGAGAGTACAAAATACAACTTATATTCCATAGATATTATGAAAAAACAAACAAACAAAAAACCAGCCTTACTCTGTAAAACACAAATTCTCATTTTTCAAAAATGAATTTTCACTAAAGTGTTGAGAAGGTTTCAAAGACAAACTTCCCTTACTGGACAACTGGGATGCAAGTACTACATAATAAAGGGAGGTGCAATTGTGAATACAAGCACCAGCACCAAAGCCCCAAATAAGGCTTTTCTTTTTCATAAATTTCTGTAAACACTTGCCTTATTTCTCACCTTTAGATCATGAAGCCCTGTAGTAACTTCAGATCTCAAGCATATTGTAAGACTTCCCATACAGTTGTGAAGAACCATCTGAGAT
>NW_011105445.1:0-412 GCF_000146605.3 Meleagris gallopavo | reverse complement strand
TTGGCTGGAGTGCAGATAAGTTGTAGAGCTAGGTAGTCATTTTGTTTTTGTCTACTGCATTTTTGGTCAACATAAGAGCTCACCTACTAAACTCTCCCTTTTAACTTCATACTGTGGTTCCTGTTCGTAGCAAAGGATTTTGCCTTCTTTCCAGTACAAGATTTCAGAAACAGTGTTTAACTTGCCAGAAAGGATGGGGAAAAAAACATCGGTTAAGCCTACTGAGAATGTTCTAAGATGGTACTATGGAACTTACTGGGTTTTTTTTTCCTCTTCTGTCTATAGTCATCGCCTGGAATTTTTCCAAGAATTGAATCTGAAAGAACTAATGGGAGAAGATTGGAAGCAGCCTGAATCAGATATATGGAAGTCTCACACTAAATAGCAGACTGGATTGAGGCTTAGTTTTTGA
>NW_011105444.1:0-427 GCF_000146605.3 Meleagris gallopavo | reverse complement strand
ACTGTATTTTCTACTGATCCATAACTCAGACAACGAGTAGCTAATGCAGTGCCCTTCAAAAACCTACAAAGCACATTTTTCACTTATATCTAGAGACTCTCCTGATACTAATAATCCTTGTCACCTTTCAAACCCATTTCACTGCAGAACGTGCATATGAGAGCTTTTTGTTTGGTTTGGCCTCTTCCCTTACGCTAGTGAGGCATCAGCAGACAGAAGAGACGGACACAAAACAGGAAGGCAGCGCTCAATGATTTCCATGACTGCCAGCACAGGTTGCTTATAAGACCCGGGGATGTTTTTATACAGCTCTCTCAGTTTTTAAAATGTTTACTGTGGCATCAACTCTGACTAAATTTATCACTGTATTTTTTTGAAGCAGTTGCAGCAAGCTTGGCCACTTTAATACTATAATTCTGTTCAATTT
>NW_011105443.1:0-564 GCF_000146605.3 Meleagris gallopavo | reverse complement strand
TGGCTGAGATGTGGACATGCTCCCCTCTGCTGACTTTTCCTCAGTGTCATAGGAGCCTGGGCAACTGCCTGTGAACCTGGATAAGTCAGTGCTGGGAGCAGCGGCTGGAGCCAGGTGTGACTGTATAGCCCTAACCTGGGATAAGGCAGTGGCATATCCTTGGTGATGTGCCCACTTCTCTAGACCTGCTCAGGGGACATGAGTCATCCTCAGATGGTCAGAGTGAATACACTAGTGTGGTGCTCAGAGTTACTAGCGCTCTGATTCATTTCTGCAGAGTACTTAGTACTTTGCTGTCTTAGTAAGAATATATACAGCGTGTGCTGCTGCTGCTTTCCTTCCAGAGGAAGAGTGTGTGTGCTTTCCGTATACTTACATGCCTTGAAAATTGTTCTCTTTCCTGACAGAAAATAATGAACACAGAATCTTTGCTTTTTCTTTTTTTCCTCTCTCACAGTTTCTACCGTAACACATAACCATGAGCAACACTACTACAAACAGAATTCCTGACTGTCTCAATAAGCTGGCATTAAGTTATTAAGACTCATTGCTTGCACGAACAAT
>NW_011105442.1:0-640 GCF_000146605.3 Meleagris gallopavo | reverse complement strand
CTCAAACTGGTGAAGTAATCACAGCCCTTTCTTCTTCACATTTCTTTGTTTTCCAGTTTGTCATACAGTCCCATAGCTGAACGTACATGGACACACACTCAGAGATGATTCTTCTTGGAATAAGCTGTTCATATCTTGAGGAAATAGGGTTAAATTATCCAATGACTATTTCTAACATTTATAGTTCTCTCCTATCAAAACTTCATAGAAATATCTAATTCTAGTTGGGGTCTCTGTGGAATAACATCCTCTTGTGCACCAATTGCAAGGGTTATTTTAACAATTTCACTTTTCAGGTACTTTCAGGAGCACCCATTTTGCTATGAAGAAGCCACAGTCACCAAACAGCCAGCTCAAGCCAGCTTTAGAACACAGTTCTCCTTTCCTGTATATTTCTAAAGCCAATAAACTTCAAGCAACTGGAAATGGAAAATTCTGCAACTGTTCTTCTGGCAACAGTTGATAAAACAAAACATCTGACTTCCCAAAGAATAGCATGTGATGACAGCATTGGTCATGTCCAATGTATGGTGGAGTTTATTTCCAGAATATGTCAGAGATGGCAAAGATAATAGGATAATTTCAGAGTTCTGTCAAGACTGGAGTTAATAAGGGCAGGGTCAGTTCCAAATGTCACAGT
>NW_011105441.1:0-475 GCF_000146605.3 Meleagris gallopavo | reverse complement strand
TCAGCAGAACATCCAGAACTTGATCCTGCCATTACAGACTCATCAGAAATTTTTGAACGTGCCTGCATTGCAAAGGAGTGCAGACCTCCAGAGCAGTTCTGTGAGAGATATGCTCTGTGTTTTTTCCTCCTTTTTTTGCTTTGCCATTTTCAGTAGGATCTGAACATATATATGTGGGGGATGTGTTTTGGCATATGGAGGTTGAAAGCATGAAGATGCCTTAGCCTTCAGTACAAGAAGATCAGTGGATGTGTACCTTGGGAAGGTCTTTCCACAAGGTGTGCATAGGCCATTTATCCTACTGACCTGTACAAGTTGAGACCAATTTCATCCAGCCAACTACAAATAGGAAAGTTTCATTTTGTTCAGAACAATTCAAGAACAAATTGTTTCTGAACCTTTGAAAATTTGAAAAGATCCTGCCCAGAATAGCTAGATTTCTCCTTGCTGTTCCAATCAAACTGACTGAAAGACG
>NW_011105440.1:0-525 GCF_000146605.3 Meleagris gallopavo | reverse complement strand
CTGCCACCGAGGTCAGCTAGGGCCCTAACAGCTCAACTATTCAGCTCCACATTAGCAAATCTGACTTAAGCACTCAATGCTGACACAGCAGCGTTTCATCCAACGGCCTGACAACAGTGGAAATTAGTGCTGCGAGAAGAAAGCAAACAATCAATTTTTAATGAAGTGCTTTATGTTATTATGAAATAGCTTACAGGAGCGTGCATATCACATATAAAAGCATCTTAACGGTCCTTAAAAAATAATCACCAACAATCAAGCTTCCAGTCAGCGGGTGCCCGATCGCTGAGGGCCGGACCTCCACCACCGACAGCAGTCATTAACGAGATTCTGAGAGCCGCCCATAAACGAAACCAGCCCAGACTCTTTAAGAGGGAAAAATATAAAATAAGATGCCCGAGGTGCCGGGCACGCTGTGTTCGGACAACATCTCCCCGCCCAGACGCGGCGGTACCTCCGAGTACCCCGTTCCCACAGGCGGGATCCCCGCCCCGCCGCGCCCGCTCCCGCCTCACCTCTCGGCCT
>NW_011105439.1:0-563 GCF_000146605.3 Meleagris gallopavo | reverse complement strand
GCTACAGTAAGTAGATTGTTGCAGTGTTTGCTTAGGAATAGTTCTGAAAGCAGCTTTAAGATTTCAAAAAATGATGTGTCTTAAGCACAACAGACTGCCCTTTCAAAAAAATGCTGCATCTGCACCAAAGAGTGAGATTCTGCCAGACTAAAGCTATAATATGGCACAGGATTTAAAACCTGGAGCAGTGGGAGAAGACATCCCCTAACACAGTGAGATCAAAGAGGTGTCAGAGCTTTGTGGAGAAATATCCGTTTTTGTTTTATGAGCACCGAGGCTGGAGGAACACATGAGAAGGCTGCATGGCTCCATCCCTAACTATCCAGATCCATCAGCACCTCCTTCTGTTTGTCATAGAGCCATTTAGGTTAGAAAAGACTTAAAATCAAGTCCAGCCGTCAGTATAAACACTACAAAATCCACCACAAAATGATGACCCTTATTGCCACTTCCAAATTTCTAAAGTGCCTGCAGGGATGGCAGCTCCACCGCATCCCTGGGCAGCCTGTTCCAATGCCTAAATGCGCTTTGAAGAAATATTCCATTCTCTTTGAATAAATATT
>NW_011105438.1:0-556 GCF_000146605.3 Meleagris gallopavo | reverse complement strand
TGTACAAGAACTGCTTCCACATTGCCAAGCCAGAGCATATCCTCTGTGTGTTGCTGCTGCCTGCAAATGACAGCTCGTCCAGCTGTTGAGCAGCAAGTCGGGGGGGCTTTCACAGAGGCTGAACTGACTGCAGCTGAACTGCTAAGCACCGCCGTGTGAGCAGTTCATTTAGCAAAGGCCTTTTGGAGCCCCCACGAACAGAGCAGCGGCCCAGGCGCACCTCCTACAGCCGAGGTGTGCCAGGCACCGCTTCCAGCCTTCAGCCCACTCTCACTGTGCAGCGGGAGGAACGCCGCCCTGAGCCACCAGCCCGGCACAACTGCACAAATCCTGCTTACAGCCAATGGCGGTTAGCAAGCCAGGAAGACAAACGTAACCATCCACTGTTTGGGTGGGTGAACAGATACCCATATCCTGAACTGCTAATTCTGTAGAACAGCCAACTGGCACACCACGGGTGAAAGACAAACCTAATCTATGCTCAATTCAGCCACTCAGGTCAGCAGTGACCAAACGCACTGGGATTCACAACTTCCCAACTGCTATCGGTTCTTAT
>NW_011105437.1:0-383 GCF_000146605.3 Meleagris gallopavo | reverse complement strand
TATATTTATAGTCAACTTGCTAACAGGTTTCCCTTGACTTGTACTTTCTTCTCTTTCTGGAAGAAGTATGTAGTTATTAACAGCTTTCATCAGTGATTATCTTATTAGAATTATCATTCTTGTTTATTCTATTTATTTTCTAGTACAGTGAGATGGTGGCTGCATCATTAAGGCCTAAGGAATAGTTTGGCTCATTAATCAAAATGGACAAAAAAAAAGTAAAGAACCTGATCAGGTCATCACAATAGAAAAGTTCACCAACTGGATTCCTGTGCTGTCTCCATAAGCAAATACAACAGCAGCTTAAAGATACTCGAAATGGCCCTTCTGGAGCCAACTCAATATGTCAACTCTTAGTTTGATGAGGAAAGAATAACAGAAAA
>NW_011105436.1:0-445 GCF_000146605.3 Meleagris gallopavo | reverse complement strand
GTGAGAGCGCTAACTTGGAAAGTGTCAGGGTTAGCTTTGTGTCACTTCTTTGTCGCAGACAAGGGCAAAGCAGTCTCCATGAAACATTTTCTCCTGCTGATTACTGCTGTACTCATATCAGATGGTGGTATGAGGCATTGTCATCCTTTGAAAGTTTGGGGCCTATAAATTCTTTAAGTAGATTGATATACCAGTGTTAGAGGTTCCTGCAGCATATAGATTTTCAGGGCTGACTCAGAGCATCTCTTCAGTCTAGAGAGCAGACTAATTCAGAGCTCAGAGACAAGTTGGTTCCTAGAAGTGGGATTTAGGAGATAAGGAGATGGTCTCAGTGAAAGAAATGAAAGTTCTTTTTTTTTCTTTTCCCCTGTTACAGAATAAAGAAAACTTTACATTCCTTTTTCTGCCTATGAGCCTGAGAAATAATGCCATCCCATTCTTGTTT
>NW_011105435.1:0-502 GCF_000146605.3 Meleagris gallopavo | reverse complement strand
CTGCTCTGTATTCCTGTCCGTGTTACCTTGGTAGCAGTTTCCGACGTGTCCCCACGGTAATGGAGCGCGTGGCAGCCCTATGGATTGTGCATGGCGTGGAGGAGAGCGTGGTGCGTGCAGGCGGCTTTTTGGCACTGTCCTGGTACGGGGTGCTGCAGGAGCAGGCACTGCCGTGTCCCTTTTATCCCAGCTGGCTTCCAGTGGCTCCTTGTGACATTTGGACTTCCTTTCCTACTTGTCCTATAAGTATCTGTAGAAAGGCAAAAGCCTGGGGAGGTGGGTTGTGCTCGGGTGTTTGGCTGGCAAGATGTGCAAGCAAAGGAAAGTTTGGTCATCGCAGGTTTTCTCCTGCTTCTGCTCGCCCTTTTGAGGGTGATTCTCCCTGCTGACTCAGACGCTT
Organism: Meleagris gallopavo; assembly: GCF_000146605.3. Lineage (NCBI taxonomy): Eukaryota > Metazoa > Chordata > Aves > Galliformes > Phasianidae > Meleagris > Meleagris gallopavo. Next base: position 102 of record NW_011105435.1, on the reverse strand, counting down.
TAATGTTGTGCTCTGCAGCAAGTCCTCGTGTGTTTCCTCCATAGGTCAGCACACGATGTGTTAGGTGGGATGGCATTTCTGGCACTGGTTTGCAGGATTAGT
>NW_011105434.1:0-458 GCF_000146605.3 Meleagris gallopavo | reverse complement strand
TGCCGCGTACAACTTCAAATCCAATCTGATTGGTCAATATCTATCCAGTGCTTAAGATAACGAGTTCTGCTCCCTGACCAGCTTGTCTCCAAACTGAGACAATAGAAGTCTAAGGAAGTATACATGCTTTCTTACCAGCTATTTTATGAATTTCAAATTACTAATTCCACTGTATGCCATATACAAGAAGTTATACCATAACCACAGTAAGGTACCATCCAGTTGTAGTAAGTTAAGTTAGGTTCTGTTCCAAGTAGTGTATTCCTTTGGGCAGATATTTAGTGTGAAAAACAATAAGCTAACACTTTTGATATCTAAAAATTGAATTAATGAATTACTGCATATACAAAAAATGGACTATTGAAAAAATAGGTCTCCTCATTTCAGAAGATAAAGCCAAACAGCACAAATACAAGCGCTGTGCACCTACCAAAAACAGCATTTCTAGAGTGAAAAAT
>NW_011105433.1:0-444 GCF_000146605.3 Meleagris gallopavo | reverse complement strand
CATGGAAAGTGCTGGGATTACCCAAAGCTGTTATGCTGTGCTGGGGCTTGATCGATGGAAATGCATTGCTGGAAGTGTGATCTGTTCCTTTGTTTGTGCTGTTTGAAAGAGCTGTCTGTCAGAAGGGTAGTTAATGTACACTGAGACTGGGATGATTGTGGTTAATTCCAGTTGTGAAATTAATGAAGGAAAATGGACATATGTATCATCTTGGGTAGTATGAGATTTGCTACTCTGTGTTGTCAAGAAGCTTCTATAGAGAGAAGGCATGGCAGTGCTTGTATCTTTCAAAGACAAAATATTATTAGTGCTCTGCCAGAAAGATGGGAGTAAATGGGAATTTCTCCTTAGCTGCTGATTAACAGTCCCTTGGAAATGGTCAGCTGCTGGGCAAACTCCTCTCTGCTGTTCCTATTTCAGTGTTTCAGGAACATCCAGCTACTT
>NW_011105432.1:0-528 GCF_000146605.3 Meleagris gallopavo | reverse complement strand
GGGGTGCCTTGTTCAGCTCAGATCAGGGGATTGAGCATTCTGCAGGTACAGCTCTATACCATGGCACGTATGGAGGTGCTCCTGGATGGGTGACGGAAGTCTCTGTGTCATTCCTGCAGAGCACCCCAAGTATGCTGCCCTAAATGTCCTTGGAGCCCAGTGGGAACTCTGGCCAGCAGGAAGGGCCATTAGAAAGCATCTCCAGCCTTTTCGTGGCAGGCCACAGTGTGAGCACTTGCAAGCAGCACCCAGCAGCTCGAGTGCTAATTTCAGCCAAAGCAGACAGCTTCCCCATTGGGCTGCTGGTACATGGTACCATCTGCTCTCCTAATCCTCTTTCCAACTTCAAGAGGGTACGAGGGGTAAATCAGGTTCTGTAATCACTCACACTAACAAAAAATCAACCCAAAGCTGTCAGACCTTGCTGCAACTATCGCTATCAGGTTTGCACAGGGGCTCCTCCTATTCCTGGTAGCACTGATAAAGCCTGCAGCAAAACCCTGCTCTCATCCACTAATGTACAAAAGT
>NW_011105431.1:0-508 GCF_000146605.3 Meleagris gallopavo | reverse complement strand
GGTCAGTTTTCTCACACTATATATGCATACATATATGTATTTAATTATGTGAATGCTTTAGGGATTCTTGTCATGTACAGGAAAGGGAATGTGTTTGCTTAGTCTCCATCAGACCCATCTTGACCCTGGCTGCTTTAGCACATAAGAGAGGTACATGAATTGTACTTTCTATGGGGAGCAAAGACTGATCTAGCTTAACTCTCCGTTGTTATCTCAACCATCGCTATGAGCAAGCTCTTTGCTTTTTCTTCCTGTTTTCTTCTTGTTTTCAAATGAAATGACTTACTGATTAGGGACACTTGTCTGCTCTAATAGCTGTGCCCATTATTAGGGGAAGAACTTCGGTTACGCAGTTGCATAATCTTTGTGTTGTATTCGAAAAGGATTGCAATTGTATCTAGTGAGGTCAAGCCAGGTAACTAGCTGAAATTTGAAACAGAGCAAAGTAGACGTGAATTCTGGGGAAGCTGGGAGGAGCAAGTAGGATCCGATGGAAGGAAGAGGGTCA
>NW_011105430.1:0-441 GCF_000146605.3 Meleagris gallopavo | reverse complement strand
TTTTTCTTCCTATCGATTCTCCCTAAGCTTCCATAGTCTGGAGGAAGTAAATGTTTTGTATGTAACTACTTGAAAATCTTGTCCTTTTTCCTGCAGTGATTATAACTATTTTGTGACTGCCAGTCTCTTGGCAAACACTTATCCCTGGATTAAACAGTGTTTACCTTCAGCTGGTGAAGGAGATTGTTATAGACATATCCCATACTGCGTACAACTTTATCTTTGCTGAGTGTTATCTGTAAGTCATATTCAGAGGTGGGAAGCCTTCCCTGTGTAAATGGCCAGACTTTGCAGTGCCTGATATATAGTATTCAGATGTTTTTCAGAGCAGGTGCCTGCACTGGAACTTTTGAGTCCTCTGGGATCGCAGATTACCTTACATGTAGAGTTAGTAGTTAACAAAGTTGTTTCAACTTCTGTTGTAAGAATTAAAATAAAAAT
>NW_011105429.1:0-776 GCF_000146605.3 Meleagris gallopavo | reverse complement strand
AGTAAAATTTCATTAAAAAGCTCTGACAAACAATTTGGGAACTCACTAGGAATTGCAATCACTTCCATTGAACCAGGATGATGCGTTAGGTTCAGAAAAATGGTTAAATATCTCATTACTTTTATGTTTCTGTGGCCTTCTTCTTTGTTCAAATAAAAATATTATTTATAAAAATAAGACTTGTTTCTTATATGCTTTAGCTATATTATATATTTTATGAGGGTTGCTCCAAAAGAAATATCTCCTGTTTTATATTACATTGGCCCACAATGTCAAGAGGCAGATGTTGGAGGGATGGAAGTAGAGGTTGGACCTTTCTGCCAGTATTCCATTACATTTTGTTGCTGTATGACAGATGGAAGCATTTCTGACAAAATGGCATCCGACATAGAAGTGTTTATGAAGCAAAGGTGTGTCACTGAATTCTTGTACGTGGAAAAAATGGCACCCATTGACATTCGTCAATGCTTGCTGAACATCTGTGGAGAGCAAACAGTGGATGTGAGCACAGTGAGGTGGTAGGTGGTGCATTCGAGCAGTGGTGGCGGTAGCAGTGGGTAACCTCTGCTGGTGCAAATTTTGATGAGTGCAGCCAGTAAGTTCTGGTGAAAATGTATATCTAATTCTGATGACTATGTTGAAAAACTGTTCTGTAGTTGAGAAATTGCTCTATTAAATAGTGTTATTATGCTCTTCCTATTAAACATAATTTCTGTGGAAATAATTAGGAGGTGTTGCTTTTGGTGCAACCCATGTATATGCAGCCCAAGACAATT
>NW_011105428.1:0-728 GCF_000146605.3 Meleagris gallopavo | reverse complement strand
CCAGACAATCAGAGAAATTGACTATTAAAATTCTAACAGGCCTGTAATAGGAATGTACTAAGTTAAAAAGATAAACAAAGGAAAAAAAAAATAAGACTGTATATGAGGATCTTATCTTTTCATGTGTTAATAGACAAAAATGCAACTCCTACACACCTTTTCTTGCTTCCAGAAACTCTTTCGACATTCTTTGTCTTTTCATTCTCATGTTAGTTGCATATTTTAGTATAGGAATATTTTTTACTGAACATTGGCATTTTTTTCAGTTTCATTTTACACAGAATCACAGAATTTCAGGTATTGGATGCTTTCTACTGATGAAGTTGTAAGCATGCACATTTATGCAAATTGTGCAGCTTGAAGAAGGCTGGATCAGGTCCCAGTTTACCTTTAAGTATTCATTATCTTTTTTATTTATTTATTTATTTATTTTAAGTAGTTACTCAGGTATCATAATACTCCTCCTAATACTAGCAGTAAGCCAACAGGCAACTCATTAGATTCTTAAGAACTACCTTAATCTCATGCTTTACAAGTGGCAAAGAGAGCATTCAAAGATTGCAGGTTGCAAGGTGTTGTTTCTCCTCAATAAACACGAGTACAATTCCCCATTATAGAAAGTCTCCCAGAAATTTACAGTCTAATGCCCCAGCTCGCCTCAAGTTCTCCTTGGTGAGAATTTAATCAATCTCGTCTGGCAATCAAAACACTTACACTTCTCAGAAATG
>NW_011105427.1:0-420 GCF_000146605.3 Meleagris gallopavo | reverse complement strand
CCAATCCCCTCTTACCCTCCGCTCGGGGTCATGCAGTGATGAAGACCAAAGTGGAAAGTCCCATTGCGCTGTGGCAGGGATTTCCCACCACCGTGCCACTTCCTGGCTTCACTGGAGGCTTGTGGTGGGGTTCTAACCTCAGTGTAATCCTTCTGGAGTGAATAGCTGGAGCCGTTGCAGCGTTTTCTGGCTAAGCACCATGGAGTTCTTCTGCCACCTTGGTGATTTATTAGGGTTGTTTTTCTAAGAGGCCACTGTAAACGTCCAGACTGTTCTACTCCAATTAATTCTGGCTTTCCTTACCTTTTAAAAAGCGCCAATCATATCCCCACTGCCAACCATGTTCCCAAGGCCAACCGCAGCCCAAAGCTACCCACCAAGGCAGAGCCACCAAGGCCAACCTCAGTGACAAGGACCCTC
>NW_011105426.1:0-448 GCF_000146605.3 Meleagris gallopavo | reverse complement strand
CTTAAAACTTGCAGTGAAAGCTTGAACCGAAATTGATCCTTCAGATCTGGGGAATGTTTAAAACAATTTTGAATTTCACGTTCCCAGTGGCTCTGTGTTACATTAGAAAAAAGCCAACAACTAAATATTTAGAATAAATATTAATGAGATGTTCTGACCAATTAACTCTTTATTAAACTACAGTGATGTGTTAGCTGTTTGGGTACGCGGGTGTCATCAGCAGCTGGTATTCAGGTTATATTAATTATTCTTTTGAAGAACATGATAGTACATTGTTGGTGTAAAACATCAGCGTTAGCATCCATCCGTGCTTCCTATTCTCATGTATGCTTTAGGTCTCAGAATGCTTTATAGATCCTACAGCTTTACATTCCTTAAAATAAAAGGCAGTAAGAACAGGAGAGGGATCTCACGCCTTTTGGGCTGAGCTAACCAAACCAAAAAGAAA
>NW_011105425.1:0-706 GCF_000146605.3 Meleagris gallopavo | reverse complement strand
AATTTGTATTAATTTAGCATAATGATGAGGCGCAATAAAGGCTCTCTGGAACCACAACAGCACGGTCTCTAAGGTTTTGTTCGTTACAGAAACACAATTTGCATATCTAAAGGCTTGAAACCATGGGTCCATATTGATACAAGTAGTATCTCAAATTTGAGTGTAGCAGATTCAGCATATATTTCAAAGAATAAATGGTAGAAGACCAAGATAAAACTCTCAGTAGATTTCTTCATTAAGAAAGGTTTTTTTCCTGAAATCAAGGTAGTTGGCAGTGTTACCTTTAAAGGAAATATTAAAGCTTCACTGAAAAAAGTGAAAAAGTCACTAGTTAAAAATTTGCTTCCTGGTTGCTAAAGTCATTTGGTTTGACATTGTCAGTGTTGGAAGTGAAGAAGGTATCCAGGTTAGACAAAGAAAACTAATGCTACAGGGCTGTGTGCTACAGAGACCCATTCTTTTAAAGGGGGTGTAAATTGTTACCAGAACTCCTAACATTAGACCTAAAATTAGTGATGATTCCCAAGTGATCTACAAATCAAACTCAGGCCAGCAAATTCCCAGTGAGCATTTTGAAAAGAGAAAACTGAAGAAGCATGAGCAAACTATTCGGTCAATAACAGAAATAGAAAAATAAGTAAGGACTAGGGAAAAAAAGCTTACCAAGGGCAATTAAAAGGTATCTGTGCTATTTGAACGAGCACCT
>NW_011105424.1:0-308 GCF_000146605.3 Meleagris gallopavo | reverse complement strand
AGGGGGAAAATTTTCAACTTTTGTAAAAAGCATTTTGATAGAATAGTGCTGCTAAGTGCTGGGATTTGTCATTGGAAGGGCTATTTAAAAAAGAAAAAAAAAAAAGACACAAAAGAAAAAAAAAACAATTTTCCTTTGGAAATTCTGCCAGGACCATGCAATACATAATACATAAGTAACTATGGTGCAGATGAGTTACTGTCTATTACTTATGGGAGCAGTAAATTTGAGATAAAAAATTCAACAGAAATAAAATATTGATGCCATTATGCAATAATCTCCCCATACCAATGCATTCTGCCCTGTTT
>NW_011105423.1:0-414 GCF_000146605.3 Meleagris gallopavo | reverse complement strand
ATTAGTTACCTTTTACACTGTAACATGTTCTACTCACAATTGCTTGTAACACTTGGATGCTACTGGCTTTTGCTCCATTACAAGAAGGTCCCCACGGAAATTTTTTGTTAAATATGATATTCTGGTTTTTAAAAATAGAAGTAAAAATTACAAACTAGCTGCTCATGAAACAAAAATGCTTGACTTTTATACAGCAACTTGAATCTAAAGTATCTTACTAAATTTCTAGGATTACACATGGACAGTGACAGGGATATGGATCTCTCTCTGCAGATATATACAGGCAACCTAGTTTCAGAAACTATTTTTATACTGACAGTAAAAGTAAAATATTAAAATTATTAATGCAAACTCATTAAAGTCATTTTTAATTTAAATAATTATGTTCTCAATAAAAACGAGTCACTCCATTTT
>NW_011105422.1:0-678 GCF_000146605.3 Meleagris gallopavo | reverse complement strand
TTTTTTAGATTGTTATATTTTGCTGGTGATGAGCTGTATCAACGGAGATAACAGATATGGCAGAAACAAGGTGGTCAAGAATTATGATCTGAGAGATCACTAAAAAAAAAGAACAAATTTTGTCTTTTGAGTTCTTGAAATTATTATGCCTTTAATATTTTAAAAGCTTTTAACAAGTAGAAATTATTTCAACAATGACTAACATGTTCAGCTAGTTCAAATAAAAACAAAGAAAACATCTGGCATCAGTTCTACTCTTTAATAAGAAACTATAATAACGACATACAAGCAAAAAAGAGAGCAGGACAGAACTCTTTCAACATAGAAAAAGCAGTATTTTGGAAAACCAAAAAATGAAAACCCACTAAGAAAAACCCCGCGCTACTCATAAATTCACATTTGAGAAAGTAGCTGGAGTCAAAACGTGGAAATAAAGGCACAAGAAGTAGAGTTGAGATTAAAATGTTCACAGTTTCTATCCAGAGGGAATCCCTGATGTTCATTTTTTAGCTCAGTATACTTGAAACTTGCAGTTGCCTGCAATTTTAGCTCCTTAGAATACTTGCCTAAGAAGGGAGAGAAGGTGTTCTGAGATATAACAAGCTTCCAAATTGTTTAGATCCTCTAGTACCCTATGAAACTGTATGTATTTCTGTATCAACTGCAGTGTCTCACATT
>NW_011105421.1:8826-10130 GCF_000146605.3 Meleagris gallopavo | reverse complement strand
AAAAAAAAAAGCAGCATCTGGTACAGAAAGAATGCAATACTGAAAGCTGCATTGCAAAGCAAGCCAGTCTCTCTGCTAAACTCCAAGAAAGCTGACAAACCCTGTCCCATGAAGCTACCAAGACTGGTAGCAATTCTTCTATGGTAAGCGTCTGCAGTAATCAGGAGTTCCAAAAACGAAACAAACCCAAGCTCAAAAGATAGAAAAAAAAAAGGCAAAAATTATCTTCCTGTTTTCTCTGGAAAGGTCATGCCTATTTAAGGAAACCTTTCCAAGCACCACGGACATGCTCCATCGACATCCATCAACTAACAGTTCAGAGTTAACTCTAGTCACACAACAAAAAATTCCTTGTCCTAAAAGGAGTCATAGTCCAAGTTCCTCCCGGCAGGCAGCCATGAATAACTGATACCACTCAAGATCAAAACATCAATTTGTTGATCAGCGAAGGAAGAATCCTTACTTACCTCGTTAAGCCTCGAATACTGGGAGCAGAAGGAAAAAAAAAGGAAAGAAAAAAAACAACCAAATGCACACACAGAGTCTCACAGTGCCTCCACGTACACCACATATTGTAGTCAACACCTTCCCCACAGAAAAGACCTATCCTCAAGATAATCTCTGCATCAGTCAAAAAGTCTGATTGAAAGAAGCTCAGATAACATTCCCAAGCTCCCAGAGAGATGGATTTCAGGCCAGAACATGAAACATGAACAATTTAATGATGCAAATTTGTGATTTATCAACAGCTAGTGACAAGCTATTCTTCTGAATCTATTTGCAATGTTTGGCACTGAGCATGTGATGCTGCTGTTGCACGTGAAAGAAGGCAGAAGAGACCAGGTAAGATGGTGAAAGGCAGCAAGTCCTTTCTGCAAGGACTCAATCGGCAGATAGTCACACACAAAGAAAAAACAGACCTAATTACACGCATCATTTCAGTTTCTTGGCATATTCCATACACGCACAGATGCATATGTCTACACACGTCTGACAAATGGGTAGTTGGAACAGACTCAAATGCCAGTCTCAGCCTTGCTCACCACACCCAAGTCCAACACAGCAGTCCAGTTCTTGGAGAAGAATAACTGCAGGTCCGAAGTGGGCCTTGGAAGCATGGATGGGCTGATGGAAACGCTAAAAACCATGGAATGGTTTAGGTTGGAAGGGACCCAAGGATCATGAAGTTCCAACCTCCCTGCCACGGGCAGGGTTGCCAACTGCTGGATCGAGTACTAGATCAGTTTGCCCAGGGCCCCGTCCAACCTGGCCTTCAGCATCTCCAGGGACGGGGCATCCACAAC
>NW_011105421.1:0-492 GCF_000146605.3 Meleagris gallopavo | reverse complement strand
CCCATCCCCACCACTGCCCACTGACCATGTCTCTCAGTGCCACATCCACACGGCTCTGGAACACCTCCAGGGATGGTGACTGCACCACCTCCCTGGGCAGCCTGTGCCACTGCAGCACCACTCTTTATGAGAAGAAATCTTTACTAATATCCAATCTGAACCTCCCCTGGAGCAACTTGAGACCATTCCCTCTCATTCTATTGCTGTTACCTGGAAGAAAGGGCTGATTCCCACCTTGCCACAACCTCATTTCAGGTCACTGTAGAGAGTGATGAGATCTCCCCTGATCCTCCTCTTCTCCAGTTTGTACCATTTTACATTAAACTTGATATTTTTGTTTTGTTTTGTTTTTCAGAAAAACATCCCATGAAGGGTTTCCTTGAAGGATGTGTGCTGGGGCTCCTACTGGAATTGGGTGCCACAAGGATGCCCGAGAGGTCCATGAAGCACAGAGCATTGCACAGACACGGTGACTCACACAAGCTCTAAGGC
>NW_011105420.1:0-377 GCF_000146605.3 Meleagris gallopavo | reverse complement strand
AGAAAATGCATGACTGAATATCAGACAGTTGTTCAGCATCCCAGCTCATGTCTTTTTCATTTTTATTACAGAAAGTCCTGTGCCCTGCTTTTGGTGGTGTTTTTTCCTTTGTCTTTCTTTCTGACTTCTTTTGCCTTAAGATCTTTCTACTGTATATTCACTGTCTTTTAGAAATTATCATCAGCCTCCAACTTTGTGATGTTCATTTCATTTAATTCAGATGCCCCCATGTTTCATAATTCACCATTCTGGTGTACCACTTCGAGGCAGCATAGTTTGCTACCAAACACGTTAGAATGTGTCACTGCAGAATTCAGCGGGTTTCCATGCTGCGCACGTTAGAGCTACCCATCCATTCAGCTGCACCCTTTGAGCCC
>NW_011105419.1:0-851 GCF_000146605.3 Meleagris gallopavo | reverse complement strand
TGCGGAAATGAGCAGAAGGTTGTGGTGGCTGAACAAGACACGTGGGCTGAGGTGGTATCAGCAAGCAAACAGTTTTGAGAAATACATCTCTCTGAAATTATCACACTTTGGATATGCAAAATACAGCTGTAGATCTCAACAAGAACAACAAAATAGTCATTCCTCCAGTGTTTTATTACTTCAGTGTTGTGAGTTCATCTTCTTTTTTTTCTTTAAACTGTCTGTCTAGCAGAAACTATTAGTAAATTTTCTTTCTTTCTTAAAAATAAACAGCATAATGAAAACAGAATTTATGAAGGAGTTACATTCCTCAGCTACTTAGAGTTGCTTTAATCTTTTTGAATTACTAGTGGGCTTTCTGTTTTTTCTTGCATCTGTATTTATGAGCAGCTGGTTATTCACTGATGATTCAGAAGCTAAAATTTCACTGGCTTCTAGATAGCAGTATTGAGCAGTAAGACCTCCTCCAACTGTTGTAATCCATAAAACACATCCTTCACCACAGCAATCACAGCTGTTTCTCTGAAAGAAGCAGACAGCAAGGCAGGTTGGATATCTCCATAAAAGGAGACTCCATGTCCTCTCCGGGCAAACTGTTCCAGTGCTTCATCACTCTTACCATAAAGAAGTTCTTCCATACATTAGCATAGAACTTCCTATGTTCAAGTTTCAGGCCATTACTCCTTGTCCAATTGTTGTTTACTCTGTAGCTGAAGTAATTGTGGAAGATCCCACAGGCGTTATGGTGCCTGTAACACATGGACTACAGTTTTAATGCCCGTAGACATCCCAATATCATCATTTTCAGCTTATGTTTGATGCCTGCCTTGCTGTCTGCTTCTTTCAGAGAA
>NW_011105418.1:0-566 GCF_000146605.3 Meleagris gallopavo | reverse complement strand
AGAAGAAAGAACTGAAATGTGAAAGGTCCTCAGTGTGGTGTCCTACCTTTTTGATACAAATACTTTCATGCATTTGTAGCAGTACTTGGCAAGTAATAAATAAATAGAAATTCTAATAATAAATATTTTGTTAAGATTGTGCATTGTATTCTGTTTTTATCCTCTTTCCCTCCCTACATACTACTACTTTCTCTTGAATCTGTTTTCTGAATGTATGCTTTGCTGAAATATAGATTCTTCCATTTTTGCCCATTAGTAGTTACTTCTGTATTGTTTGGCATTCCTGCTGTTTCTTCCTTATGCTGTCCACTGCTCTTTAGTCCGGTGATCCATAAACCTCATTCAGATAATCTGGGTTGAGTGGGGCAAGCCTGGCAGCTTCTGGAGAAGGATAACTGCTTTGCAGTCTGCTAAATTCAAGTGGAGTTTAGTTCTTGGAATATTTTTGTATAGGAAACAATTGCCATAAAGTGAAATAAAATAGAAAATAGTGAGTAGAGAAAACTGAGGTGTAGGATCAAAGAAGAATACGGTTGCAACTGAAAGAAAATGTGGTTAAAATGGGG
>NW_011105417.1:0-451 GCF_000146605.3 Meleagris gallopavo | reverse complement strand
GGGTGGAGGGACCCTTTCCCTTGAACATCCAGTTCAGCACTGGCAGCCGAGGGGCCAGAAGGAGCTGTGGTTCTGTACCGATTACTTCGGAAGCAGCCCGAACCCCCTCATACGCGGCTCAGATCTCCTTTTCAGCTGGAGTGTAGCCCTCGTCCGACCCCCTGTATGCTTTACTCCAAAATACCAGGGGCTGCTCCGGGTCTCTCCTGAGGCTCTTTGCCACAAACTCCAAGTGGCACCTTTCTCTCCAACAGCAGTGTAGAGGATATTCTTTACATCCTGTCCCATCCGTACCTGCCCTAGGGCCACAGCATGGGCTATCTCTTGTTTAATCTGTTTAAAAACCTGCTGCTGTTCAGGACCCCAAGCGAAATTGTTCTTCTTTCACATCACCTGATAGAGGGGGCTAACTATGAGGCTGTAGTTTAGGATGTGCATACTCCAAAAGCCC
>NW_011105416.1:0-377 GCF_000146605.3 Meleagris gallopavo | reverse complement strand
GGAAGAACATTTGTTCTAGCTTACAGGATGAAGCAGTCATTTTATTAATGTTTAAATGGCTATAAACCCATTTACAACCTAAAATAAATCCTATTTCATTTAGAAACAAAGAGGCTGAATGAGAAGGAGGAAAAATAACATAAACTATCAAAACTTATGCTAAAAATGCAGAAAACTCACTTTTATGGCTGTAAAAAATTTTGTGGATAAACTTTTTCTAAAAAGTTTTTGTGCATTTTATATTGATTGTGGGAACAACCCCACCACAAAAACACCCTGTGTCCTCAGCTCTCTTTTACTTCCCTGAGACTGCTGAGTTACAGCACTGGCAATCTGGGTGCTATCTGGGCAGGTCCACCTCTCAGCTATCTGCAGGG
>NW_011105415.1:0-425 GCF_000146605.3 Meleagris gallopavo | reverse complement strand
CCCTATAACCGACCCCATAACCCCATACCCGACCCTGTAACCCCCCTGACCCTATAACTGACCACATAACCAACCCCATAACCCTCTGACCCTATAACTAACCCTATAACCCCATAACTGACCCCATAACCAACCCCATAACCCTCTGACCCTATAACTGACCCCATAACCGACCCTATAGCCGACCCCATAACCCTCTGACCCTATAACTGACCCTATAACCGACCCTATAACCCTCTGACCCTATAAGCGATCCCATAACCGACCCCACCAACCTGTGATGAGGCTGTGGATGAGGAGGGCTTCGTTTATGGGGTTGTAGGCCAACATCCCTCTGCAGGGCTGGGGAGCTGCAATGGGGGCAGCAGTTATGGGGTCACTTATAGGGTCAGGGGGTGTTGGGGAATGGCTGCAAGAGCAGGGCA
>NW_011105414.1:0-644 GCF_000146605.3 Meleagris gallopavo | reverse complement strand
GTCTGTGTTGTATCTGGATTTTTTCTGAAATTGCATGTTAGTTTGGTGCAATAGTCAAAAGTTTACCAACAGGTCAAAATCCCGTAGAAATGAATGCTCTTTAAAACTTGGTTTCATATTCTGGAAGTATTTTTCCTTTTGTTTCTGGCTTCCTGCTGTGAGGGGATGGACTTAATTGAATTGAGCATGTGCCATTTGGTTTAGGAAGGATGTTAAAATTTTGGGAGATTTTGAGAGAAGGAGAGATTTTGTTCTGCTCATTGAAGGTGAATCAGTAGAGGCCACATCCAGGGTATCCATTTGTTGCAGAATGTTTGGCAAGTTGGATCTCAAGACAGTGGAGGAGATCACAATTTCAGAAACGTAGTCATAGAATTCTTGGAGTTGGGAGGGACCTCTAAAAGCCATCTAGCCCAACTCCCCTGCAGTGGAACAGGGACATCACAGCTACATTGGATTGCCCAGGGCCTGATCTGGCCTCACCTTAAAAGTCTGCAGGGATGGGGCATCCACTGCATCTCTAGGTGACCTGTTCCAGTGCCTTACCACCCTCACTGTAAAAAGGCTTTTTCCATATATCCATTCTAAATCTACCCTCTTTGAAACCATTTCCCCTTCTTCTGTCTCCTCCTAGAGAGTCTGTC
>NW_011105413.1:0-486 GCF_000146605.3 Meleagris gallopavo | reverse complement strand
TGATTTCTCACCCACAGCTTGGTAAATGTGTTGCAGAGTGCAACTGGACATGTCCTCTGAGCTGAGGGAGTTGGTGTTGCTTAGTGCTGTCATTGCCCTGTAAGGACAGGATATATCTTAGTGCTCCACAGGGAACACTTTGTGTACCACAGCGTAGTTCCTGGGGGTGTTTTTGGAGTGTACGCACGAATATTTATACCTTACTATTTAGGAAACTTGCTGTTCTGCCTTGGGCTAACCGGAGAATCTGTGCAAATGTGGTTTAGTTTTTAAGTGCTTCACAATTTTTTTTTATTTGCATGTTTCCGTTTTTGCAGTCAGTGAGGCAGAGTGAAGAGGAGCTATCTTTTTGATTCATATTGCCTGTGCAGTCATCACGTCTGTAGTTGTGTCCCTTTTGGCTACAGTACACAGTTCCCCTGGCTCCTCTTTGGCTACGTACACTGTTTCATCTGCCTTCAGGCATCTTTTTCCTTTTTTTCCCAT
>NW_011105412.1:0-494 GCF_000146605.3 Meleagris gallopavo | reverse complement strand
TTGACCTTTCTGCACTGTCCCTGGCCAAAAGTCTTTGTGATTCAGCCCAGACTAATGGGCATGGTGGGGGTGTGTTGGTGGTTGGGCTCGATGGCCTTTGTGGACTTTTCCAACCTTAACGGTTTGATTATTTGATGATTCTTAGACATCCCATTCGTGAGGTCTAGGGGATAGCACAGTGCTATTCCCATGTTAAACATGGGGACCAGGCAGTGCTGTTGGACAGCAGCTGGGGCAGACCTTGACTGTGCTGCAGGGAGCCATGGTGAGCTGGGGGACTCTGGGCCTCACCAGGAGCATCTCACACTGATCCCCTGGGCTAGAAAGGAGCCTGCAGAGTGGGGGTTGCTGTGGAAAGCAAAGGAGTGACTCAGCAAAGGAATTTCCCACGGGAGCATCTCCAGGACCATGAATCAAAGTCACCAACAGCCCCAAATCACCTCCCTACAAAGCTTCCCCAGCTCAGGTTGGCTGGGGGCTTTGGGGGGCATAGG
>NW_011105411.1:0-332 GCF_000146605.3 Meleagris gallopavo | reverse complement strand
AACTATGAGTATTAGCATCTGACAGACATATTAACTTGTTACTTCTCAGAATATTAATATCTGAGAAGGTTGTCCTACATTGTCTGAATTTTACATATATTAATTAATATTTTATTTAGTTGCCCTCTCCCATCTCTCTCCAGTTTCCTTTCCAGCCTGGTTACTTTAATTTTGCTGAATTCGGCTATATTATTTGGTATATTTAACATTCCTATATTCAGATAGACATCTATATAATCCCAGTCAGTTCTTTTGTTTGTAAGCAGCTCCGTTGCCTCATGCAACACAATTCATGAACTAACTTTTAATACTCCTGATTGCAGTGCTCATCT
>NW_011105410.1:0-516 GCF_000146605.3 Meleagris gallopavo | reverse complement strand
TTTTTTTGCTTAGATAGTTTGCAACATTGCTAAGATCACAGAATTAAGCGTGGGAAGCTGTTGCCTGTGACACAGAGCCATTAAACTACTCTCTTTGCAGAAAAAAACAGTGATCACAACATTTCACATCTGTTCTTGTTCAACCTTAAAGCACAGAAGGAAATGAGATATTACAGGGGGAAAAAAACAACAGAACAACAGCTCAGTCTGCTGCTGCACTGGATTGCAGATTCTATAGTTTTCTTTGTGCTGTGAAATCACTTTTCATACCCACTTAGAAATTATAACAAATGCAGTGTTGTCCTAAATGTGTATTTAAGTACAATGCAGAAATAGAGCAAACAGCTATGTGACTGTATCGGACTTAAATACTGTTGCCAGAATGCTTCTCTGAGGAAGTCAAAGCTTGTTTATGTCCTCGTTACCTCTGCTTATACCAGTAAATACTGGTGACAAATGTTACATGGCAAGGAAAGGATTTTCATATCCTATTAATTTAAAGATGACTTCTATTGG
>NW_011105409.1:0-532 GCF_000146605.3 Meleagris gallopavo | reverse complement strand
TCACCTTTGTTATTCTGACACAGCACTAACCAAACTGGTTATATGAACCATACCTTCCCTTCTTCACTAGTGATCCAGAAGACAAGTAAAGGCACTTCACCACTGATAAGCTCAGTTTTGCTGCTCATACCTTACTTTGTCTGAGAACCGTCTGAGCAGCAGTCCCACAAATATAACTGTTTACTTGTATAAGTTTAGTTCCTGGCATGTCTCTCTGCAAGGTTTTGTTCCTCTCCAGCATGTCAGCGTGCAGCTGTTGAGCCAAGGATACACTGCTCTAACTCAATTGCTTTGTGTTCACAGCTCCTCATCATACACCATTCTTAAGAATAAACACATACATAAAGAACAGTTGAGTTCTGTAGCACTCAGCCTAGCTTTAGCAATGCTTATCATCTTTGATCCACTATATATCAAGTGCTTATTTCACTACAGAGTCAAGAAAGAGTACACTGAATGTCATTAGCAACACATTTCTGAAGTTCAAGTATCTCATCACTGCAAGCAGCAACTTAACAGCAATCACATGGTG
>NW_011105408.1:0-693 GCF_000146605.3 Meleagris gallopavo | reverse complement strand
CATTCGTTAATTTAGGCCTGAAGAACACACAGTGCAGACAAAATGTGCCAAGTCATCCAAAGTTGTAGGAGGGTTAGATGGGAAAGACTCAATCACTCAGAAGCAAGGAAATTTTTACTGCATACTTTTCATTCAGACAACTAATTTCTATTTTGTTATTTCATTTTTATTTTAATTCTTACAACAGAAGTTGAAACAACTTTGTTAACTGCTAACTCTACATGTAAGGTAATCTGCGATCCCAGAGGACTCAAAAGTTCCAGTGCAGGCACCTGCTCTGAAAAACATCTGAATGCTATATATCAGGCACTGCAAAGTCTGGCCATTTACACAGGGAAGGCTTCCCACCTCTGAATATGACTTACAGATAACACTCAGCAAAGATAAAGTTGTACGCAGTATGGGATATGTCTACAACAATCTCCTTCACCTGCTGAAGGTAAACACTGTTTAATCCAGGGATAAGTGTTTGCCAAGAGACTGGCAGTCACAAAATAGTTATAATCACTGCAGGAAAAAGGACAAGATTTTCAAGTAGTTACATACAAAACATTTACTTCCTCCAGACTATGGAAGCTTGGGAGAATCGATAGGAAGAAAAAGTGTAAACAGAAAAACGTGTGTGAAGCTGAATATAAGCTATTTATCCTGTGATACGTAGGTGGCTGATCTAATCAGACATCATATCATAAC
>NW_011105407.1:0-406 GCF_000146605.3 Meleagris gallopavo | reverse complement strand
TAAAGGGAGCAGCTTGTTGGTGTGACACTGCCCTCTCCTGAGCAGAGGGAACACTCAGCCTCGTGCTACTTGACTTTGAGGAGCAGTAGCCCCGAATGCTCAGTGCCAGCAGATAAAAGAGCCGAGTGGAAAAGGAGAAGCCAAAAGACACCGCTTACCTCACAGCTGCTGTGGTGACCACCAGCAAAACAGCAGCAGCCTCCTCCCACCAAAAGCCCTTGTTATTTTGCTGCACAAAGAGAAACTCCCAGGGACATCTCTTTCCCCCCCCCCACCATTTGGTCTCCTCGAGGTGTAATTAGCAGCTGCTGCAGCCTAACGATGCCTCTTTATGGCAGGAGCCAAGTGGCTACCAGGTGGATCCTATTGCTACTCACAAGAAGGCGTGGAGCATCTCAGTCATCTC
>NW_011105406.1:0-441 GCF_000146605.3 Meleagris gallopavo | reverse complement strand
GCCAACTCCAGCTTGCCCAACATGTGCAAATGGATTTAATGCAGTGCTGGAGCACGCTGCAGCACCTGGACCTGCATTTGTGTGGCTTTGTGGAATGGTTTGAGCATGGAGCACCTTCGTGTCCATCTGCAGCTGTGCATACTGTTGCTAACACTCCTTCTTGTGAGCAAGGGCACAGCAGCTCTCATAGAGCCCTTTGCAAGCTGTAAGCAGTCGAAGCTTTCAGCAGGCTTTGTTGTTGCTGCAAAAATTTATGTGGATTTGCATCAAAGCAGGAATGCAGGATAGGGTAAGCAGTTAGCTCGGGGAGACCATGTGATGCTGATGAGAACCCTTCTGCTTTTTTGGACACAAATAATCCCTAGGCCCAGTGCTCCTTGCTGTGCAGTGATTATTTTGCCTTAACTTGGCCTTGTCTCTTCCCCCTTCCCCCTTCCCCCT
>NW_011105405.1:0-303 GCF_000146605.3 Meleagris gallopavo | reverse complement strand
GTCACTCAGGAAAGCCTCCTGCTGTTAATTTAACTTGATAACAACGGACTAAAATGTGCATCCTAAGAAAGGCAACATTTCTGTTCCACTTTAACAACTGTAAAGACAGAATATCTCTGGATTTGTCATTTATCTCCTAACACTCCAGCTTCCATTTTAAAGACTTTTAACGTCCCCAAGTTTTTCCTTAGTACTGTTACTGTGTCACCTAACAAAGCCTTCCTAGCAGTATTGCCACCAAACCCAGAACCAAGGCCAGCATCTTCCATGACTCAAAGCTTGTTTTCAAGAAAAGGCAGTGAG
>NW_011105404.1:0-461 GCF_000146605.3 Meleagris gallopavo | reverse complement strand
TGGTGCACTGCTGGAGGACACAGCGTGTGCGGTGATGGGCGGTGATTGTGGCACGGGAGTGTGTGGGCTCTGCCCACGAGCGTTCAGGAGAGCATTGAGCTTCTACAAAAGGGGTTGAGCTCTAATGAAGGTGGTTGAGCTCTAATGAAGGTGGTTGAGCTCCAATGAAGGTGGTTGAGCTCCAGTGAAGGTGGTTGAGCTTCAATGAAAGTGGTTGAACTCTAATGAAGGTGGTTGAGCTCCAGCAAAGTTGGTTGAGCTTCAGTGAGGGTGGTTGACCCCTAATGAAAGTGGTTGACCTCTAATGAAGGTTGAGCTCCAATGAAGGTGGTTGAGCTCCAATGAAGGTGGTTGAGCTCCAGTGAAGGTGATTGAGCTCTAATGAAGGTGATTGACCCCTAATGAAGGTGGTTGAGCTCCAGCGAAGGTGGCTGAGTTCTAATGAAGGTGGTTGAGCTCCA